>NC_034592.1:136824531-136829729 GCF_900095145.1 Mus pahari | reverse complement strand
TTGTGAGCCACCATGTGGTTGCTGGGATTTGAACTCCGGACCTTTGGAAGAGCAGTCGGGTGCTCTTACCCACTGAGCCATCTCACCAGCCCCTGAAATAAATTTTAAATATAAACTATAACTATATAAAGTGGGTGCAGCAAGAATAATAATACTCTGAAAATGTGAGTTAGACCAGATAATTTTTGGCTCAAGGTAGAAGGGAAAGGAGAAAAGGTTTAGACACTTACCACAACAGAAAAATAAATCTCTAAAACCTTTTGAAACTGATCAGTATGTGCTGGAAAGGTACTAGACAAATTTTCCCAATATCAACACAAATCAGGAGTCAGCTGGCTGTGGTGGCACATGCCTTTAGGGAGGAGACAGAGGAGGGTGGCTCTCTGTGAACTGGAGGCAAGTCTGGTGTACATAGATACACAGTAAGAGCCAGTCAGGAAAGTAAGCAAAACAGGAGCAGGGGTAGCAAAGCAAACCAAACAGATTCAGAACAGCAGGTTTTCCCACGATGAGAGAACTAGGAAATAACGTCTATACAGTTAAGCACTAAACTCAGGCTCTACCTATAGATGGCTGATTTGGATGCCTTTCAAAAATAAGAAACACTATAGAATTGGCCAATGGGCACCATAAACTGACAAAAACTCCAGGTAGGGGTAGAGGTATGTGTCCAACTCACAATTCAAGTCAGACTTCATGCTATTTTGGACACAGAAAATAGCATAGTAGCAAAATGTAACAAGCTATACAATGCTGAGATGACACTAGCTTTGCTACAATCTCTTTTAGTTGTAATCTGATTACTTTAAAGTAAAATCTAACAATGAAAATGAGCACTGCAGCAGTCATCTCTTTAACACTGGTATTATACACACTTAAGGAAAAAATGTTCTCAGAATATTCAGGAAGTATTTAATATGGACTAGTTTTAAAGAAGTATTTGTGGGACTACTTTTCTAACTATAGAATTCATGAACTACATCTGATTTTAACTAAGCTTTCCATTAAAAAATACAAAGGTGGCAAGTGAAAAATGAAAGAGACAGAAAATCAAATGAATCATCAAAATGAAACCAAGACTAAACTCTGATAAAATATCAATAAACATAATTTGAGATAAGCAGAAAGCTTTGGAAAGGCAGAATTGTACACTTTATTATCCCCAAAACTATATTAAAATGTACACTTACCCTGAATGTTCAAATTATAAAATCCAGACTCGTAAAATACCAAATCTACTTGAAATAGATATTAAAAAGCCTCTTTTCTCCCCCTAATCTTCAAAGCCCAATAGCAGACAGTCTTCCTCCTCCTTTCATTAGCTGGACATGTGTCAGCTCTCTCACATCTGCGATTTCTCACTGACTAGAGCTGCCTGTCCCATTCCAGGGAAACACAGATGGATCCCAGATGGGAAGGTCCTGCCAAACAGACCAGCTCTTCACCTTGCCAGAATCCCCAGATACAGTCAGTCTCAGTCTGTCTCTCTCTCTCTCTCTCTCTCTCTCTCTCTCTCTCTCTCTCTCTCTCTCTCTCTCTCTCCCCCTCCCTTCTTCCCTCCCGCTCTCTCTCTCTCTCTCTCTCTCTCTCTCTCTCTCTCTCTCTCTCTCTCTCTCTCTCCCCCTCCCTTCTTCCCTCCCGCTTCCTCTCTCTCCACTACCCTTCCACCATCCCGGTTACCCGGGCGCTTTGCCAGCTGACGTCACTAAGTACACACCTCCTAGTGGCTCCTGGCCAATCTGATATTAACTTGTTAAATACATGTAATTTATTTATGGCTGACAATAACAGCAAAAATATTGTGTGAAATCCATCTATTCGAGTCACTAGTGGAATAAATGTACACACAGACTCACATTTTGAGGAACATTCAAATGTTTAACAATCACCATTAAAAGCCCTACATACTGTGTAGTTTCTGCTATTGTTTAATAACTTCTGCTCTTTTGGCTAGTTTTAAACCCTATATGAGAGACAAAAGCCTTCATAAAATAAATTATGAACATATTCTGAATGTATAATTGGATCAAAAATAAAAAGCTGCAAATTAGTTTTGGGAACATGAGCAGAAATATATGTAAATGATTCACACAAGCTGCCTCTCAGATCCAGACTTGGTGCCCTACTAAACCGGCCCATGATTAAACTACGACAGCGCAGGCAACAATGGTTCTGGTGCAGCTGTAAATCAAAGATGAGAACACAATGCAAAAATTGCTTTAAAGTCAAGCAAATATGAATGTAAGGTTCCCATGACTAAATTCAGAACTGTTAGTCTAAGTTTCAACAATGAAGAATACAGTAAAATTTGAGATAATTATTTTGAGAATCCAGAGAAATGACAGAACTGCACAACATCAGAGTTTAATCCTTGACACTTCCCAACAGCTTATACAGATAAGGTTTAATCAATTTCTGGGGCATGAAAACAGTTGTCTGAAAGCTGAAACTATACTAGTTATTATAAAGATTTTACTGCTGAGTAAACTGGGTGAAGGGTCTTGAGCTTCTCTATACACTCTTTCAATTTCCTGTGAATATTTTAGAATAAAAATATAAAATGAAGGAGGGGCTTGCCTTCTTCCCAGGTCATACTACACAAACACATATCCGGTCATACTACACAAACACATATCCTATATTAACATTTACATGAACAAACATTAAGAATGAAGATCTCAGGCATGAGAGATGGCTCAGTGGTTAAGAGCACTGACTGCTCTACCAGAGATCCTGAGTTCAATTCCCAGTAACCACATAGTGGCTTACAACTATATGTAATGGGATCTGATGCCCTTTTCTGGTGTGTCTAAAGACAGCTACAGTGTATTCATATATATTAAATATTTTTTAAAAAATGAGAAGCTCCACATGAATAATGAAACAGATATGCCTTCCTTTAGCTTCTATTATACTTTAGATAGATAAAACTTATAAACATGGCATTTTCTGACTGGCAATGTTTTACAAAAACAGAAGATTCCCCAGACGCAGCTAGCAGCAATATTAATTGATGCAGTAGTAATTTTTATTGTAAGTACTGAGTATCAAGGACTACCTTTAGTTCCTTATTTATCACAAACCATCTATAGGACAGCCTGTTGGTAGACATTTTTATCTCAGTGTTACAACTAAGATAAGAAACAAAAATATAACATGTGACTAGTGTCAGCATCGTGTCTGTATTCATACTCAGAGTCAGTTTGTGGTACCCACAGAATACTATGAAGTAAGAAAAGTAATCAAGACACTTCTGAAGTGTGACACAGGGGCACACACCTTTATTCCCAGCTACTTGGGAGACTGTAGCAGGAACACTTTGTAAACCTAGGAGTTCAAACTCAGACTGGGCAACATAGTGATGCCCACAAATATTTATTGATCCTAGCAAAACAATTCCGGAGAGAGAGAAGGAAGAGAGGAGGGAAGTAGGAAGAAAAGTAGTAATCCCAAATTACCCACTCTGGAGGATGCTAACAACCAAGTCATAAAAACACTCAAGCATCTCTAATAGGAGGACCACCTGATAAGGAATCAAGATTTCTTGCCAACAGACAGTATTGTTCATGTTTTGTGAACTGGAGTTCACATATAGTTCTGAGCCACCACATGGAGGCTGAAAATTGAACCTGGGTCCTCTGAAAGAGCAACAAATACTCTTAACCACTGAACCACCCTCTCCAGCCCCCAGTAAGAAATCTTGATAGCATGCACCAAGTTACTACCACCAGCAAAGACAACTTGGAATTATAACCCATGGAAAGTGCATAATATAATAAATGTTCTATTTTTTTAAAAGAAAAAGATGGTTTTCTCAAACTATGCCTGTAATCCCAGCCACAGACAAAAGGCTGAAGCACGAAGACCATTTAAGTTTAGGGCCAGCCTGGTCTACATAGTTCTATCACAAAGAGTGTAGATTTTAAATACTATTCCCCATTAAAAGCAAGCAAGCTATTAATTTACAAGAACAGTATCCTCCCTGAAAGGTCAAACTCCTAACATCAGAAAGCAAATAGATATCAAAGTCTTCTGAAAGTTGTGCCCAAAAGACTTAAGAGACCTGGGTGTAAGCTACTTGGAAAGCTGAGACAGAAGGATCCCAAGCTCAAGGCCAAGGTGAGTAGCTCAGTAAGACTCCAAAACAAAGGCTAGAGTAAGACCAGAGTGGCAGGACAAACACCTGTATGTAAATTCCAGAACTCAGGAGGTGCAGGCGGAGAAGTAAATCAAGGTCAACCAGCTAAATAGTGGGCTAAAACCCTGAGAAGTTGAGAACACAGGATTGAGAGGTAGCCTAGAGGTTGAGTTCCCAGTCCTCACTCAAGCAGCCCAAAACTGCTTGTAACTCTAGTCTCAGGGGAGCCAACACTTTCATGACTTATGTGGGCACTGCACTTCCACAAATAAACCCACTCTAAAAGACAGACCCATAATTATAGATAAATTATAAATAAAAATTTTAGAGGCTGGAGAGATGACTCAACAGTTAAAGGCACTGGCTGCTCTTCCAAAAACCCAGTTTCAACTCTCAGCACCCACATGGTGGCTAACACCTCTAGTCTCAAGGGATTGAACACCCTCTCCTGGCTTCCTTGGACACCAGGCACATACATGGTACACAGACATACGTTCAGGCAAAATAACCGGATACACAAAACAATAAAATTATTTATTTGGTTATTTTTGAGACACAGTTTTCTCTACATAGCCCTGGCTGCCCTGGAACTCACTATGTAGACCAAGCTAGCTTCAAACTCACAAAGATCCTCCTGGCTCTGCCTCCTAAGTAAGTACTAGGACTAAATGGGTCCATAACAACATCTGGCCTAAATAATTTTTCAATATTAAAACAAACAAATATAAATTTAAAACAAGGTCTAGTAATACATACCTTTAATTACACAGCACTTGGGAGGCAGAGGCATGTAGATCTGTGTAAATTTGATGCCAGCCTGATCTTCTTATCAAGTTCTGGTCCAGCCACAGTTACATGGTAAGACCTTGCCTCAAAACACAAGCACCCCTAAAACGATTTAAAAATATGAGCCAGCACTTGGAAGGCATAGGCAGGTGGATCTCCATGAGGTCCCTGCCAGCCTGCTCTGCAGAATCCCAGGACAGCCAGGACACAAGAGAAAAATATTCTCTCTCTCTCTCTCTCTCTCTCTCTCTCTCTCTCTCTCTCTCTCTCTCTC
>NC_034592.1:136814079-136823901 GCF_900095145.1 Mus pahari | reverse complement strand
GTTCAAATCCCAGCAACCACATGGTGGCTCACAACCATCCTTAACAAGATCTGACTCCCTCTTCTGGAGTGTCTGAAGACAGCTACAGTGTACTTACATGTAATAAATAAATAAATCTTAAAAAAATATATTTAAAAAAAGTGTGTGCAAAGGAAAAAAGGCTTCAAAAGATAACACCAATAAGAAGCACTGCTTGCTAAGGAAGAGTGTCCATCCCTGAGGATTCCATGTAATTTGAAACAGCTGGATCTGAAAAGACAGGGAATCAAGCCAAATGGACATCATCTGTAGACAGTGAAAATAGTGGGTCTGAAAACGGAAAGCAATCGCTCCTTGAAAAAGGGACAGCACAAGCCAGAGGGCAGTAGCAGCTAGCTCAGTCACTATCTCATCAACCTATACCACACTACTCACAGTACCCCCCACCCCACCCTCTCCACCTCCTGCCAGCTTTTATAAGAGCTAATGTGAAGACTGTTCTGGATCATTTCACTGAAAAACATATGATTAGACACAGCCTCATGAAGCCTCTCACTGAAAATCAAACTTGGTTCAAACATTCTTTGAAATATTGTTTTTTATTGGGGTTTGTTTTTGTTTTTTGATAGCCAAGGGTACACAGAGATACCCTCTCTCAGGCCCACTTCCCAGCCCTAGTCACAGGAAAGTTTAAGTAACAGATCACTTATTACAAAGCCTAAACATGGTGCTCCACTACAGGGTGCCTGATGACAAATTTAACATGACCCAATATGGAGACCAAACCCAAGGCTGAAAGTTCGGGTTTTTCTCCATTAATTGCCACTCACTGCAGCTATCGGATAGGTTCATGGGCATTCAGTACATTGTTCTAATTTTTGTGTTCAAAATTTTCCATAGCATACTCATAGATTTGATTCACAGCTCTCCCCCACCCCAGGGTATGATTTAGCAGTCAAAGATAAGGGATGATGGAAAATGTGTGCAGGCTGATTGGGACCTTCTCTCTCACAGAGAGAAGAGGAAGGAAGGAAGGAAGGAAGACAGGGTCTCTGTACACAGCTCTAGCAGTTCTGGAACTCACTATGTAGACCAAACCAGCCTAGAACTCACAGAGATCTACCTGCCTCTGCCTCCCAAGTGCTGGGATTAAAGAGTGCACAATACAATCAAACCCACTTTTCAGATATGAAGTTTCTTTGTAACAAATTACTAAAATTAAACAAATAAACACATAAGTAAATAAATGAAGGGGGGGCCTGGAGTGGTAACTCAAACCACGGAAGCAAGCTGGACATCACTGAGTTCCAGGCCAGCCAGGGCTACAGCTACAGAGAGAGACAGAGATGGGGGTCGGGAGAAGGGGAGGTGAAGACATAACTAACCCTTCTTATTTTCCTACCTTTGAACTTTTTTCCCTTTTAACTTGATCTTTGCCAGTCTCCCCCCTCTTGTCAACAGGTCCAGTGCCATTTAACAAATGGTGGTTTGGAGGATAAAAGACAGACCCTTAGCACAGGCAGTGGAATTCCAAACGCTAGACTCTTGGCTCCACAATGTCTGATTCAGAACTGCTGGGAGCTATTAGTGTTAGCTTGCCCACCCAGGCATGTGAGGCTGGGAGAGCGCCTTTTACACCACCCGCACAAGCCTCTCATTTATGCTACAGGCTTCAGTGATCATGTGCTTTTGTTCCCCACAGGAACACACGAAGTCCAATGTAACTCCAGACATTATTTAGGAAGGCCCAGAAGGAATATTGAAGCAGTTTCAAATGCAGATCTGCAAGAGAATATTTTTATAATGGGGCAATAGTCCAAAAACAAAACAAAATAAAACAAAGCAAAACAAAAACTTTTCAAAATCCTCAAATACAAAGTGAAAAGGATCTACTGTTAATAGTCTCAGATGTATTCTGATTTAAATGACAACACTTGTCATTGTTTAAAAAACACTTACCTATAACCTGCAACTGTGGTCCCAATCAGCCTGCACATTTTCCATCATCCCTTATCTTTGACTGCTAAATCATACCCTTCCTTCCAAACAAGTGTTTATAAAACATTGCACCCTATCAATCCTTAAACCTCTGTTCTTGATTTATCTTTTTTGAAGCAGTTCTAAGGACTGAACCAAGGGTGTCAGCACCCAAGATAATTTAGTGCTCAATGACTGAGGTATACCCCAAACCTTTTGTTCTTATTACATGTGAAAAACCAAACCAAACCAATCCACACAACAACAGCAACTTTCAACCAGGCATGGTGCCTCATGCTTTGAGTACTTGGGAGAGGCAGGCAGATCTCTGAATTCTAGGACTACACAGAGAATCCCTGTCAAACAAAACAAAACAAAAT
Source organism: Mus pahari (assembly GCF_900095145.1). Classification (NCBI taxonomy): domain Eukaryota; kingdom Metazoa; phylum Chordata; class Mammalia; order Rodentia; family Muridae; genus Mus; species Mus pahari. The sequence continues at coordinate 136,821,565 of NC_034592.1, read as the reverse complement.
TCTTTACTTTCCTGGAAGGCCCATAGCAATTTTTATGGTGTTTCTTTCTTGTTTGTTTGTTTGTTTTTCAAGACAGGGTGTCTCTGTGTAGCAGTGGCTGTCCTGGAACTCACTCTGTAGACCAGGCTGGCCTCAAACTCAGAAATCCGCCTGCCTCTGCCTCCCAAGTGCTGGGATTAAAGGTGTGTGCCACCACTGCCCGGCATAATGTTTCTAACAACTGGGTCAAGCATAGGCATGATAAACTTGGAATTGGTGGGGCATGACTCTAATCCCAGAGCTAGGGAGACAGAGGCAGGTGGATCTCTGTGAGTTCAAACCCAGCCTGGTCTAGAGTGAGTTCCAAGGCAGGCAGGGCTACACATAGAAGTCCTATCTGGAAAGACCAATAAATAAACAGGCAAACAAACAAGTGGTATGATAAGCAAAGTGATTCTGTTTGTCCTTTACCTTGTCCTTGACTATTCATTTCCTACTACAATTATGTAAACTCATTTTCAATGGGGAAAAACCCGCATTAAGTCAGGTGTGGATTACACCTCTGTAATCCCAATACTTGGAAAACTGAGACAGAAAGATGGCCATAACTTTGAGGCAGAAGGAAAAGTATTGACCAAGAGGAGGGAAATATAATGAATAATAAAGCTAGATATTGCTGGGCGCGGTTGTGCATACCTTTAATCCCAGTGCTTGGAAGTCAGAGGCAGGTGGATTTCTGAGTTTGAGGCCAGCCTGGTCTACAAAGTGAGTTCCAGGACAGCCAGGGCTATACAGAGAAACCCTGTCTGGAAAAACCAATAAATAAATAAATAAATAAATAAATAAATAAATAAATAAATAAATAAATAAATAAAGCCAGATATCCTATTGCACACCTGTCACCCCAGCACACAGGAGACTCAGCGAAGAGGACAGGGAATTCAAGATCCTCCCTAAAACAAACAAAGAGATTACAGAAACTGGATAGCATCTCAGCAGTTAAGAACACTTCCTAGGACCCACACCCGCTTGCATCTCCATCCAGTTCCATAGGATCCAATGCCCTCTTCTGTCCCCTATGGACATTGCACTCATGTGGTGCACAGACACACACACACACACACACACACGTAAAGCAAAACACCCACACACGTAATAAATAAATAAACAAATAAATGAATAAATAAACACTTTTTAGAAGGCAAAAGGCAGGAGCTGGTGAGATGGCTCAGCGGATAAAAGCACTGACTGTTCTTCCAAAGGTCTTGAGTTAAAATCCCAGCAACCACATGGTAACTCACAACCACCCTTAATGAGATTTGACGCTCTCTTCTGACTTGTCTGAAGACAGCTACAGTGTACTTATGTATAATAATACATAAAACCTTTGGGTTGGAGCGAGCAGGGACCGAGTGAGTTTGAGTTGACCGGAGTGAGCGGAACAGAGAGGAGCAAGCAGAGATCCTAAAATTCAATTCCTAGCAACCACATGAAGGCTTACAACCATTTCTACAGCTACAGTGTACTCACATACATAAAATAAATAAATAAATCTTTACCACCACCACTACCACCACCCACCCACACATGCAAAAGACAAAAGGCATAGTGGCTCAGATCTAAGAGCATGAAACAGAAACAGAAAAGACTACTTGGGCAGGGCAGTGGTGGTGCGCACCTCTAATTCCAGCCACTTGGGAGGCAGAGGCAGGCCGGTTTCTGAGTTCCAGGCCAACCAGGGCTATACAGAGAAACCCTGTCTTGAAAAACAAACAAGCTGGGCGTGGTGGCGCACACCTTTAATCCCAGCACTTGGGAGGCAGAGGCAGAGGCAGGCCGATTTCTGAGTTCGAGGCCAGCCTGGTCTACAGAGTGAGTTCCAGGACAGCCAGGACTACACAGAGAAACCCTGTCTTGAAAAACAAAACAAAACAACAACAACAAAAAAAAAAAAAAAAAAAAGAAAGAAAGAGAAAAACAAACAAACAAACAAAAGACTACTCAATCCCAGCAGCTCTGGGACTCCAGTCACCACATAATGAAATACTATGTATCTAGTTTCAGCAGTCAAAGCATAGCAGAGGACCCAGGTTCCCTTCCTAGCACCCACAACTACCTGTAACTTCAGTTCAAGGGATCTGATACCCTCTTCTGAACTCCAAGGACACCAGGCAGGCACATGATGACATACAACCAAAACATCCATGCACATAAAATATATAAATTTAAAAAAAAAACAACAACAACAAAACAAAAAAGGTACCCTAAGCAAGCAACATAGCTAATACCAGGCCGGCTAGAGCTAGTGAGACCAGATCCAATCTCAACAAACCAAGGTAGAATAATGACAGACAAAGCCCTAGATTTGATCCCCAGATCTGAAAAAAAGAAATATCCCAAAATTTTACTGAGCTGTTACTTTACACATATTACTACACTGTGACCAAGTTAATGATACAACCAAGACTATTTTAAGCTCCTATGAGATATTTGCTAGGTTACTGTTAGAATACAAACAACTGAAAGATGTAGTCCCCTGGTGCCCATGGCAGTGTAACCTAAGATTCAGAGGGCATAAAAATGAGAAATAAAGCAGGGCATGATGGTACACGCCTTTCATCCTAGAGTTTTTTTGTTTGTTTTGTTTTCTGAGACAGGGTTTCTCTGTGTAGTCCTGAACTCCCTCTGTAGACAAGGCTGACCTGACTGCTGTGATTAAAGACCTGTATGTGCCAGCAACACCTGCCTTTAATCCTAGCTCCTATGAGGCAGAAGCAGGTGGATCTTTGCAAGCTGGAAGCCAGCCTAGGCTGCATATCAAGTTCTAGGACTGTCAGGTCGACATAGTTAGACCCTGACTCAAACACACAAAACAAAACAGGGTGTGGTCGTGCTGTTGAGGACAAAGACGGACGGACCACTGGGGCCTGCCAGTCACCAGCCTCACTCAGATTTAGTGAGAGACCATGTCACAAAGAACATGATACAAGCAAGATACCGGATAGTCTCCAACTTCTGAACTCCCAAACACAGAAGCAAACCTCTACAACACCCCCTTTTAAAAGAATAAGATTCTGAAGAGATTGCTTAGTTGTTAGAGCATTTGCAACATAAAAATAAAAACAAGTTTGATCTTTAACATCACCATAAAAGGCTAGTGTACATTCAGAAAACAGGGACATATGCAGATGCCTGGGATCTGATTATTAGCCAGCCTAGACTATGAGTGAGGAAATTCTCAAAATCAAAGTGAATGGTTCTGCCTCTGGTCTCTGAAGACATTAGCACATATGAATATACACATACAAAGTTAAATACAAATAAATAAATGAACCTCTAAGTTATCCTTTCCAGTATCAATCTAAAAATACTAAAAGCAGGGTGTGATAGCACACCTCTGCAATCCAAGAATTTGAGAGAATGAGACAGGACAATACTAGTTCCAAGGCAAAAGACATATCAGACAATGGCTCAACACATAATACTCACACCTTTTTATTTCTGTTCGTTTTTGCTGTTAATGTCCTAACCATATCCTAATCAATACCTCTGTGGAGATCAAACTGCATTCAGGCAGAAAGAGCTGGGAAAGCAAGCGATTAGCTCTCTAAGTCTCCCCAGCTGTGCTTTCCTGACGACAGAGACCTGCCCACCTGCTCCCACAGATGGCACAGCTCGAGTACAACACCTGGTTCAGTACATCCATTCCATGCAGCCAGAACAGTGCTAGCTGTGAAGACACCAAGTCCAAATCAGTATTTGCATTTCATTGTCTACACAAAGACTAAAATCATCACTAAAATAAAGCTTTGTACCTCTCAAATACAAATACTATAATCTCAAAGTGCAACAATAAAAATATCCCAGGGGGGAGATGCTAGGAGCACAGATCCCTGCGTTTTATTTATTTACCTGTATCAACTCTGGATGGCCAACCTGGTCTACATAGCAGCCATCAGCGCTAGTCAGGGCAATTCAGACAGACTTTGTTGTTTTAAATAAATAAATAATTGATTAGATAATTAAATAAATAAGTAAAGCAAGCCAGATGGTGGTAGCCAGACCTTGTTGCTTAAAAATAAATAAATGAGGGCTGAAGAGGTGGGACAATGGTTAAGAGCACACTAACTGCTCTTCCAGAAGTCCTGAGTTCAATTCCCAGCAACCACATGGTGGCTCACACCATCTGTAATGGGATCCGATGTCCCCTTCTGGTGTGTCTGAAGACAGTTACAGTGTAGTCATATAGATGAAATAATTTAAAAGGGTGGGGGAACTGTGGAGGCAGTGGCAGTATGAGAACCACAGAACTCACTAGTGAGTGGTGTTGACCCTTCGTACTTCTGACCTTGCCACCACAGGGGCCCTCTATTTAAAAAAAAAAAAAAAAAATGAATGAATGAATCCAGATATTGATGGTGATGGTGCACATGTATAGTCTCTGCATTCTTGGAGGCAGAGACAAGAAGATCTTTGAGCAAGGCTAGCCTGATCTACAAAGCAAGTTCCAGAACTAAACAGAGAAATTCTGCCTTGAAAAAAAAAAAACAAAAAAACAAAAAAAAAACAAATAAATAAGTAAATATGAAAGAATTAATTAATTTTTTTAAAAAGGCAAAATTGTGAGGCACAGCGGGGCAGTGGTGGCCCACGCCTTTTATCCCAGCATTTGGGAGGCACAGGCAGGCAGATTTCTGAGTTCGAGGCCAGCCTGGTCTACAGAGTGAGTTCCAGGAAAGCCACGACTACACAGAGAAACCCTGTCTTGAGATGAAAGAAAGAAAGAAAGAAAGAAAGAAAGAAAGAAAGAAAGAAAGAAAGAAAGAAAGAAAGAAAGAAAGAAAGAAAGAGAAAAGAGAAAGGAAGAGAGGCACAGGCTGGGAAGAGAAGAGGAGGAGAAGAAGAGAAGAGAAGAGAAGAGAAGAGAAGAGAAGAGAAGAGAAGAGAAGAGAAGAGAAGAGAAGAGAAGAGAAGAGAAGAGAAGAGAAGAGAGGCACAGGCTGGGTAGTGGTGGTGAACACCTTTAGTCTCAGGTCTCAGGAAGCAGATGAGTTCAAGGCCAACCTGGTCCAAAAGTGAGTTCCAGGACAGCCATGGTTCCACAGAGAAACCCTGTCTCAAAAGCACAAAACAGCAAAGGCATAGACCCAGCAGGATGACTCAGCAACTAGAGGTGCTTGTCATCAAGCCAGATAACCTAGATTTAATCCCCTGGACTCACATGGTAGGAGAGAACTCAGAGTTGTTCTCTAACCTCCACATGTGGCATACACACCCACTTAAAAAAGATTTAAAGATTCATCAATACTGGCAAGTTTAGAGGCTGGAGAGATGACTCAACTACTTAACTACTGCTCTTCCAGAGGACAGGTTTGGTTCCCAGCACCCATGTCAGGCAGCTCACTCACACGCACATACCAACAGACTCACACACATAACTAAAGATAAAACACACCTTTTTTAATTATGTACATCGGTTTTTATTGATTTATTTTTGGGCAGACCTCACCATGCACCCGTGCTTCCTGTGATTTCATTACTAAGACTGAGCTGCTCTTAAACTCAGAGAAACCCACCTGCCTCTGCCTGCCAAGTGCGGCGACTCTAGGACTAGAGTTCTGAGATTAAATCTCCGCACCACCATACCCAGCCAATGACTTTTTTCTTGTGCAAATTAAAAACTCATGAAATGACAAATGGTTTTATGCCACAGTCACCAGTGTATTAATTAAACGGTCACAAACCCATATAAAGTCACAAAACTGAATGTGAGGTGGCAATGTAGATTTCTGAACATGCAACACCCAAAACTTCAAAATCAAATTGGGAGGGCAGGTTCCAAAAGGCAAGCTCAGCCTTTTATTGTAGGGTGCTGCTGTCTGCGGAGCAGGTAGCCACGGGGAACCTGAGGCCTGCACCTAGTGGCAGGAAGTTGTTTTAGGTTATAAAGAAATGATTCGCAGGGCATGGTGGTGCACGCCTTTAATCCCAGAACTTGGGAGGCAGAGGCAGGAGTCTGAGTTCGAGGCCAGCCTGATCTACACAGGCTGATCTACACTGTCTCTTAAAATGCTTGTCTCTTAAGGCTTACCAGAAACACTGATTTGAAGATGATCAAGAATTTTACACCAAGCCGGGCCTGGTGGCGCAGGCCTTTAATCCCAGCACTCGGGAGGCAGAGGCAGGCGGATTTCTGAGTTCGAGGCCAGCCTGGTCTACCAAGTGAGTTCCAGGACAGCCAGAGCTATACAGAGAAACCCTGTCTCGAAAAACCAAAAAAAAAAAAAAAAGAATTTTACACAAAGAAACAAAAGGCTTCACAAAAAAAAATAAAAAAAAAAAAAAAAAAAAAAAAAAGAATTTTACACCAAGCCACAGAAAAGTCCCAAAGCTCCAATCCACACTTACAAACACAAGAGTGCCATTACACAGACCCAAAGACATCAAGAGGACACTGATTTTTGTCAAAAAGCTTCAGAAAGAAAGAAGAAAAAAAAAAAAAAACCTGGAGATATTTAGTTTGAGGTATTTGATGCTGCAAAGAACAAGAACTATTTAGTGACTGCCCTGTCAGTGGCAGGATGCATCTATATGGTTATTGAGAGCAAGAAGGCTGTGAAAAGACATTCTTTAACAAGATTGAACCTAGAAAGGAAAACCTGTCAGAGAGAGGAAGGCAGCTATGAAAACCCAGAGCTAATGTTCCAACGAGCCTGTGTTAGGATGTGAGAGTGCTCACTTCAGCAGCAATTACTAGAAGGGGAACAATTCAGAGAAAATTAGCATGGCCCTGGGACACACAAATTAGTGAAGCAGTCCATATTAAAAAAGAAAGAAAAAGAGGATGTGATATGAAATCCACCTCACAGATATACACCTCCACTTTCCTAATTCCAAATAAAAATTGTTAAAGAATAAAATAAAAAACTAAAAGAGCCCTTACTGCTTCTGTTCCAGAGCTCAGGCCCCTACACAATTTTGGGTGGCTCACAACTGCCTAATAACTCCAGTCCCACAGGATGCAGCACTGGCAACTATGTGTATACACATTGGAGAAACAGACACACTCACAAATGAAAATAAGTCTCTCTCTCTCTTTTTATTTTCCTTCTTCTAGACGGAATTTATCTGTGCCACCTTGGCTGCCCTGGAACATGCTCTGTAGACCAGGCTGGGCTAGAACTCAAGAGATCTGCCTGCCTCTTCCTCCCAAGTGCTGGGAGTAATCAGGTGCCACTCACTACACCTGGCCTAGGACACAATTCTGAAATGGCCTAAACACACTTTTGGTATTTTGTACTTGTATATTACATGAAGCATCACTCTCAGCATTAACAATTACAAAATCAAGTTATTGACCAAGTTAGAAAAAACACCGAAGCTGGGCGTGGTGGCGCACGCCTTTAATCCCAGCACTCGGGAGGCAGAGGCAGGAGGATTTCTGAGTTCGAGGCCAGTCTGGTCTACAAAGTGAGTTCCAGGACAGCCAGGACTATACAGAGAAACC
>NC_034592.1:136809624-136813909 GCF_900095145.1 Mus pahari | reverse complement strand
AAAAAAAAAAAAAAAAAAAAAAAGAAAAAGAAAAAGAAAAAGAAAAAGAAAAAGAAAAAGAAAAAGAAAAAGAAAGAAAAGAAAAGAAAGAGCAGAAGAGCAGTCCAACAAAACAGTTCAGCCTGTAAAGGCACTTACTGCCAAACCTGAGGCCCTGAGTGATCCCCTGGACTCAAATCATAGGACAGGAACAACGTTTCCCGTCATTCTCTGACCTCCATAAGCATACTACACGTCAGGAACCTTTACACATACATCATTATATACACAGTAATAAAATGGAGAGGAACGCATGACACCTACTTACTCAATCTTCAAAATATTCTGAATCACCCCCTCCCCCAAAAAAAGACAGATAGATACAAATGCAACTATTTCTACATCCACTGTTAATAAATATTCTGGTCTGTGGTGGTTTGAATATGCTTGGCCTAGGGAGTAGCCCTGTGGGAGTAAATGTGTCACTGTGGGGGTAGGCTTTGAGACCCTCCTCTTAGCTGCCTGGAAGAAAGTCTTCTCCTAAATGTCAGAACAAGATGTAGAACTCTCAGCTCCTCCTGCACCCATGCCTGCCAGGATGCTGCCATGCTTCAGGAAATCATGATAAAGAACTGAACCTTAGAAACAGTAAACTAGCCCCGATTCAATGTCCTTCATAAGAGATGCCTTGGTCATGTTTCTTTACAGCAATGGAAACCCTAAGTAAGACATGGTCCAAACCAGAAACCTTCTCTAACTAAATTAGCAACTTCTTATTTTGTATCCCAGGTTCCACCTTTGATTAACAAAATGTTTGCTCCAGAAATAAAACGATCTCTTTAAGTGTAAACCATATCAAAATATGTGACCCAAATAGTATGTACAATTTTTACAGTTTTTCTAATGAGTTTAAAAAAAAAAAAAAAAAAAACTTGGATATGCTGAAGAAATGGTCCAGTAGTTCTAAGTACTTGGTACTCTTCTAAAGGACTCCAGTTCAACTCCCAGCACCCAAGCACCTCACTACTTTCTGTAATTCTCAGCTCCAGGAAACCCAACACATCTGAATTCTTAAGGCACCTACACTCACATGTACATATTCATATAAATGCACATATATACCTACACATAATTCAAAACCAATAAAAATAGATAGGCATGGGGTTGGAGAGATGGCTCAGTGATTAAGAGCATTGACTGCTCTTCTAAACAAAGGTCTTGAGTTCAAATCCCAGCAACCACATGGTGGCTCGCAACCATCATAATGAAATCTGATGCCCTCTTCTTGTGTGTCTGAAAACAGCTACAGTGTACTTACATATAATAAATAAATCTTTGGGCCGGAGCCAATGGGGACTAGAGCGAGCAGAGGTTCTGGGGTCAATTCCCAGCAACCACATGATGGCTCACAACCATCTGATACAGCTACAGTGTACTCATATACACTAAATGAATAAATCTTTAAAAAAAAAAAAAATAGCTGGGCACAGTGGTACACACATTTAATCCCAGCACTCAGGAGGCAGAAACAGTCATATCTCCGTGAATTTGAAGCCAGCCTGTTCTTTTTACAAAGCAAGTTCTAGGACAGCCAGAGCTACATGGAAAAACCCTGTCTTGGGGGGAAAAAAAAACTCATAAAGAAATACAAACAGTAATACAATCAGAAGCTATGCGCATTAGTGTATACCCACAATACCAGTGTTTGGAAATCTGAGAAGAACTGTTTGAGTCTACGAACAGGAGACCAGCTCAGATCAGAGTGAGAGTTTGCCTCAAAAACTAAAATACAGCCTGAGATGTTGGTACACAGTTGTAATCCTAATACCTAGGAGACTAAGAAACCAGCCTAGACAACAGAGCCAGTTCCAGGCTAGCCTGGGATACACAGGAAGGTCCTGTCTCAAAAAAAGATGGTTCTGGGATTATAGTTCAATGATAGAATACTTTCCCTAACAAACTAAGACCTCCCAGCACTGTAGAAACAAACAAGAACAAACCGTGGAGAGATAGCTCAGCTATCAGCCTTCTGGCTGTTCTCTCAGAAGACCTAGGTTGGTTTCCAGCACCCAAATGATGGTTCACAACTCAACTATCTGTAATTCCAGTCCTAAAGGATCAGACACCAGCTTCTGGGCCATAGACACACAGGTAGACATACACATAGGCTAAACACACCATAAAAAACCAAAAAACTAAGATAAGCAAAGCCCAGTTGTTGTCTCCTATAACCAGCACTTGAAAGACTAAAGGAGAAAAGATGCTATGAGTTCATCAGACGGTGTACTCCAGAAAAAAAACTCTGGCTCTAACTAACCAATCATCTAAAATAAGAAAGTGAATAATGTGGGGCTGGCAAGATGGCTCAGTGGTTGGGAGCACTGACTGCTCTTCCCAGGGTCCTGAGTTCGGGTCCCAGCGGCCACATAACGGCTCACAACCATCTGTGATGAGATCTGACGCCTTCTTCTGGTGTGTCTGAAGACAGCTGCAGTGTACTTACATATATAACAAATAAATCTTTGGGTCAGAGCAAGCAGAGGTCCTGAATTCAATTCCCAGCAACCATATGATGGCTCACAACCATCTGTACAGCTACAGTGTACTCATATACATAAAATAATAGAAAGAAAGAAAGAAAGAAAGAAAGAAAGAAAGAAAGAAAAGGAAAAGAAAAGAAAAAGAAAAGAAAAGAAAAGAAAAGAAAAGAAAAGAAAAGAAAAGAAAAGAAAAGAAAAGAAAAGAAAAGAGGAAGGAAGGAAGGAAGGAAGGAAGGAAGGAAGGAAGGAAGGAAGAAAAGAAAGGAAAAGAAAAGAAGCAATACAATAAGAAAGTGAAGTTCTGGGCTGGTGAGATGGCTCAGTGGGTAAGAGCACCCGACTACTCTTCCAAAGGTGCAGAGTTCAAATCCCACAACCACATGGTGGCTCACAACCATCCTTAACAAGATCTGACTCCCTCTTCTGGAGTATCTGAAGACAGCTACAGTGTTCTTACATATAATAAATAAATAAATCTTTAAAAAGAAAAAAAGAAAGTAAGTGAAGCTCTGGCTCTGAAGCCCTAAGTTTGACCCCTAGCACCACAATGAGTAAATATGTGCATGTTTATTTATACGTACAGCTAAGGTTAGAGCTTGGTAAGTTAAGCACGTCTTAGCCTTGTGGACGGATGAATAGACTAACAGAAAGATGTTGTTCCTCAAGATCCCTGCCTGCAATGGTTTCCCATCTCCTTCAGAAAAGCTAATATTCTGCTAACACCCTTATTATTAGGGCCATATCCAATGCCCAAGTTCTATCACTAACCAGTACTTCAGCCAAACTAACTGTATGTTCCCACCTCATGGCCCTGATATTTGGTATTTTCTTTGTTATATTGCTCATCTCCAAGATGTGCACATAGCCAGCTTAGCTAATTCCTTCAGATCTTTACTCAACTGTCACTTGATACAAAAAAAAAAAAAAAAAAAAAAAACCTTTAAGTATTCTATCAAGTAACATTCCCATCTCCTTTTCTCTTTCCAACGTATCTTTGTGTGCATGTGTGTATGGTATATGTGCTCAACTACCTGTACATGAATGTGAGAAAACCAGGTCAATGCTTGGTCTCTTCTTCCAGTTACCTCATTTTTTGAGACAGGGTCTCTCTACTGGACCTAGAGCTCAAGTTTTAGCCAGACTGATCAGCAAGACCCCCAAATCTACCCATCTCACCCCCATGTGCTGGTGTTACAGGTATTTACCACCACGCCTGGCTTTTTACTGTTTACATGAGCACTGGGTTGATCCAAACCCAGTCATGTCCTCAAGCTTGAGCAGCGAACTCTCTTCCCCCTGAATCATCTCCCTAGGACCCCAATAGTACTTGGAGGGGGTGCTTAATTACATATATGGGTATTTTGTTTGCCATGTACATTTGTGCATCACATGTGTGGTGTCTACCAAAGCTAGAAAAGGATGGACAAGACACCCTTAAGTTAATTGCCAAGTTGGCTGCTGGGAACCAAACCTAGGTCCTCTGCAAGAGCAACAACTAACTACTAAGATGTCCAGCCCCACATCGACCCTTTTTAAAACAGTAAAAAATAAAGAGGGACACAAGATGCAGCTCTGTACGCTGGGCAGTGGTGGCACACGTCTTTAATCCCAGCACTCGGGAGGCAGAGGCAGGCAGATTTCTGAGTTTGAGGCCAGCCTGGTCTACAGAATGAGTTCCAGGACAGCCAGGGCTACACAGAGAAACCCTGTCTCGAAAAACCAAAAAAAAAGAAAAAAAAAGCCTTGTCACGTTTTCGAGGCTGGCC
>NC_034592.1:136802514-136809401 GCF_900095145.1 Mus pahari | reverse complement strand
AGAGAGAGAGAGACACAGAGAGAGAGACAGAGAGAGAGAGAGACAGAGAGAGAGAGAAATAGCATGGGGGCTGGAGAGATGGCTCAGTGGTTAAGAGCACTGGCTGCTCTTCCAGAGGTCCTGAGTTCAATTCCCAGCAACCACATGGTGGCTTACAACCATCTGTAATGGGATCTGATGCCCCCTTCTGGTGTGTCTGAAGATAGCAACAATGTATTCCTAGACACAACATAAATAAATTTAAAAAAAAAAAATGACAAATAGCAGGGGCCTACTAGCTTTTATGGGATAAGGGGTGACAGTGGTCAGGAGTGTTGTGAATTCCAGGAAAGTGAGGGTGTGTTTATTGTTACTCTAGGGATATGAGACCTAAATGAATAAATCTGTGTTATGTGAATATTTGCTCTCATGTGGTTTTGAAAAATTAAAAGCAGGCAGGACCTCTACATGATGATCAAAATTGATAAAGGAATGAGGCAAACATTTGTAAAAGAGAAAAGGTCAAAGTTTTGTGTGTGTCAAGGAATGTGTGTGATGCAAGATAGTAACATTTCATTTGAGCCGCTGGAGAGGTTAGATTACATATTTATTGCCATCAGCTAATTTAATTTAAAAGTCTGCCAACTCCAGAGCTATAAATTCAGAATTTTACATTGGTCACTCCGAGTTTTCTTTGATTTCTGCATTTGATTATAACAATGCAAAACAGAAGGGAGAATCAAAGTCCCTTTGTTTGTTTGCTTGCTGTCGTCTCCCATCTTTAAAAAGTCTCACTATTCAGCCCAGTCAGCTTCATGGTCACCTACCTCAGCCTCCCAAAAAGTAAGATTACAGGCATGTGCCACAATGCCCAGCAAGAGCCAAATCTAATTTTGTTTTTCATTTTTCAGACAGGGTTTCTCTATGTAGTCCTGGCTGTCCTGGCCCCAAACTCAAGAGATCCACCTGCCTCTGCCTCCCATGAGCTGGGATTAGAGGCGTGCGCCACCACGTCCAGCTAAGAGTTACTATTTAATACCTACCTTTGTTTCTTTTGATACTGCCCAGGCTGTCTTGGTACTTGTAATAACGCTCCTGACTCAACCTGCCAAACTCTGGGTTACAGGTGTGTGCTATTAAACCAATACTGCCTTTTCCCAGTTCATCTCTAAGGTGATTTATAGCAATCCTCTACAGGCATGGTGGCCCATGCTCTTAACCTTAGCACTAGAGAGGCAGGAAGACAGGAGCATCTGGGGTTGTAAATCAGCACTGGCTACACTACAGGAGGAGTTTAGGACAACCCAGTCAGCTAGGAGCAATCCAAATAAAAAAGAGCAGGAAAATAATCTGATCATTTCAGAGGGGAGGGAAGTCCACAGATACAGTTCAAGTAACTAAGGCAACCAGAGACTAGGATGAGAAACAGGAGTGGAGCAAGAGAAGCAAACAGAAGGCACTTAGGTGTTCAGTTCTCTTTATCATCCTAATAGCTATGGGCCACATAAGGAAAAGTTCCTTAAGAGAACAATTCTTACAGCTATTTATAGTAATGAGTGCACAGGACCTGCCTACTGTAAAAATATCTGTATTACCTAACATATTTAGGCTCCTTTCGATTGTCACTAATGTATAAACCTTTTGCCACTTTACAAATGCCACGCTTACCTTGCTCAATGGTCTGCAAGTTTGCACTCTTAGGTAAGTGGGCAAAATGAAGGAATACCTACAAGTGAGATGAGCCTGTTGAACTCTAGAACTTTCTTGCAATGCACTTCGCAGGCACGACTCAGCCAAAACTTACTGCCACTCTATTAACATCATGTATCCCACTTCTGCCATAAATATAAAATAAATCCCCCCAAAATTAAGCACTTTAACTTCCACTCCCCATTTATCTATGCAGTACCCCCATGAAATGTGAGCTCTAGAGTCACCTTTCTATCTTCAGCCACTAACATCCCCTGAACAGTGTAACAAGCACTGTTAAAACATTTTACAGGCCACACTCTCACATACTAATCAGAATAAGATTGCAAATGAGCCAGGGTATTGTCGAAGGTCTTTAATTCCAGCACTCTGGAGGCAGAGACGGCAGATCTGAGTTCCAGGACGGGCAGAGCTACACAGAGAAAACATGCTAAACAGATTACATGCTTTTAATTCCAGAACTCAGGAGACAGAAGCTAGAGGATCAAGACAAGTTCGAGGCCAGACCAGTCTGCATTATCAAGTTCCAGGACAGCCAAGGCTATTACAAAGAAACCCTGTCTCAAAAAAAGGGTCACCCTAAACCACTGCATTCTACTTCTACTGAGTAAGGCACACTTTTCTTTCTGGCAGTAGCATAGGGACGGTAAGACCCACTATAAAATGATGATCTCCATTCCATCACAATCACACGAAAGTAGGGAGAGAGGCAAAACAGTGACTTCTTTTTTTTTTTTTTTTTTTTTTTTTTGGTTTTTCAAGACAGGGTTTCTCTGTACAGCCCTGGCTGTCCTGTAACTCACTCTGTAAACCAGGCTGGCCTCAAACTCAGAAATCCATCTGCCTCTGCCCTCTGCCTCCCAAGTGCTGGGATTAAAGGCATGTGCCACCACTGTCCAGCTCATCATTCCTTAAAATAGCAAATTTCACACATTTGCTATTATGAAATGTTAGAACATCAACTATAACATGACAGCAATTGTTATTTTTTATGTGCAAGAGATCAAACCTTGCCCATGGTGGGTGAGTAGTCTACCACTGAGCTTCATCCCCTATAATTTAAAACAAATATTCAGCCAGGCTCACATCCGAAATTCCTTCAATTTAAAAGGCTAGGATAGAAAGCTTGCCACTAGTTTGAGGCAGCCTGATCTACTTAGTGAGTTGAGGCAAGTCACTAAGTAGAAGAGTCAGACCCTACTTCACTGAAACAAAATATTCAGATTTAGGATGAAGCTTAGTGGTAAAACACTTAACCCAGGGAATGACAGGCCCTAGCTATTGTTGTGGTTGGGTTTTTTCTTTTGTTTTTTGATCAGCACTGCCAGAAAAAAAAAAAAAAGTAGAACAAATATTCATACACTCTGTGCAAACTTAGCCATCTATCCCAGTGGAGTGAACACCACAGGACTAGAGCACTAACGAACGTACTTCCCCAGGGACTTCACTTTGGTAAAGCAAACTTAGGACTGAGCTCTTTCACACTTCCCTTTCCCAGGGACCGTATGCAGTTAAAACACAGGCCAGTTAGAACACTTGCCTAGCATATACTAAAGCCTGTGTTCTTCAACACTGAAAAAAAGTCAGAAAAGAGTGTATGTAAGCTTCTGAAATCACTGAAAATGACACATGCCTTTATCACCCTAGCTCTGAGGAGCCCAACAAAGAGGTGGTACTGGCCTGCCTAGGATGAGGACAAAGTAAGATCCTAGCTTTTCTGTGATTTGTTTTGGTTTTTCTTTTTTGTGATTTGTTTTGTTTTGTTTTTGTGGGTTTTTTGTTTATTTGAGACAAGGTTTCTTTGTGTAAGCCAGGCTGTCCTGGAACTAGTTCTAAGGAGGCAGACAGAGGTAAGCAGATCTCTGTGAGTTCTAGGTCAGCATGGTCTACACAGTGAGTTAGTTCCAGGACAGCAAGGGCTACACAGTGAACCCATGTCTCAAAAAAAAAAAAAAAATGAAGGCCCAGAGAGACTTTTGTTTTTTTAAAAAGGAGAATTTTGTAGTTTTCAGTTATAAGTACCTGCCTAGCTGGGTGGTGATGGCACACACCTTTAAAACTAAAACTGGGAGGCAGAGGCAGGTCAATCTGAGTTTAAGGCTAGCCTAGTTTACAGACTGACCAGGACAGCTAAGACTACACAGACGGAAAAAAAAGAAAAAGTACCTGCCTAGCACACACAGACCTTCAGTTCAATCCTCGACCCTAACACAGCAAACAAGCATAGTAAACCACTACAGACTAACTTTTGCAAAGAAACTTAGTTACATAACAAACCACAAAGTCCTACTTCTTTTGTTTTTCCAGACAGTCTCACTACAGAGCTTGGGCTGGCCTCAAACTTATATTCTCCTGCCTCAGCCTCCTGAGTGCTGGAATTACACAGGCTTTCACCATACTCAACTTTTTGGGAATATATTTAACTGAAAACATTAAAGACATGGAAATAAAAATGTGTTAGTTCATCTGGACCTAGTGACACAGGCCTGTATTTTTAGCTACTGAGAAGCTGAGACAGAATTACAAGTTGCCTGGGCAACTTTGTCAGAAAATAAAAAGGGCTAGGGATACAGTTCAGTGTATAAAGCACAAGGCCCTAAGTGCAATCCCCAATAATGCTTTAAGTAAATGAATTTAAAAGTTTCTTCCACTTTTCTTATACAATGATACCATCAAACCTAAGGGTTACTCGAGAGCAGAGAGCAGCAACAGCACACTTAACTACAGAAGGCATTGGCGGGTAAATCTAGTTTGTATCTTTTTCCATTCAATGTGGAATGAGTGCCCAAGAAAAAAGCTGTATGAATCCTCCTCTGTAACTGCAGAAGAGCAAGGAGGGAAGGGGTTAAAAGCCCTCAAGATGCCTCGTTTTATTCTTGCACAACAGACATGCCACAATACCTGACTTTAGCTTTTATTTATTTATTTTTGTTTATGTTTAGGGTTTTGTTGTTGTTGTTTTGTTTGAGGCAGGGTGCTGCAATGTAACCCTGGCTGGCCGAGAACTGACTGTATAGATCAGGCTGGGCTCAAACTCAGCGGTCCACCTGCCTCCAACGTGCCTCAAATACCTGTTTTTAGACTGTCACCTGGCACAGACAAAGAAATATCCTCAAAGCATGAGTCCCTTTCTTAAACTCAAATCCAGAATCTAGGCCGTCAAGTTTGTTGCCATAGTCTCTGGGCCTAGAGTGATACTTTGTATTTAGATGATTTAATAAATATTAAATGAATCGAATGCAAATTGCCTGGTGCTCAAGTAATGTTAGCTATTACTGCTATTTTAATGACAATTAAATTTTTATTGTTCTTATTAAACGATGCCATCCCTCCTTCCAAGGATCTTACAATTCTAGGAAGAACATAGGATAAATGGAATAGCGAAATGGGGGTAAGAATAAAAACACAACTGGGTCACACAGTAGGACTAGGCAAAGACAATATATCTTAAACTAACAAAACACAAGCAGAGGCCAACTTCGGACTTTTCCGAGGAACACACATTCCGAAGAACTGTGATTACGATAGTGAGTTCTCACACTTGAGTATGATGTACAACTGAGTGTTCAGGGCATTTTTACTGGATTCACTAAACCCTACTACAGAGCATTCAGGGTACGTTCCTCACAACCCATTTTTCAGATCGAGCAACTGAGACTTTGGGAGCGCCAAGGTCACAGCCTACTCGCGAGGGAGCTGGGACATGAACCCAAAGCAGTCCGACCCCAGAGCCTGCATTCAACAGGGCCCTCCGGAATATCAGCCCGGCATCCTCCAACATCTACCACTCGTCGCTCCAAATCCGGCGTGTTTCCCGGGACCGGACTTCCAGCCCCGATGCCGCGAAAACAAAACAATACTTCTCTCGCGGCCAGTCCATAGGGCGCCCGCCAGGCCTGAGCTCCAAGGCCGCTCCGCACAGTCCTGCTTAGCACCCGGAGCCGCGAGCCCCACAGGAAGCGCCGGGATAGCCCCGAGGGCCCCGGAAGGCCGGGGAGCCGCATGACCTTGGATCCAGTGCCCCAATCCCAGCCTCAGTTTCCCTGCCCAGGCCTCCCGCGGGGTCCTCTGAGGAGCCTCCCGCCTATGGAGCAGCAGGCCCCTCAACACACACCCCTCAGCCGTCCGCCTTCCCGCCCCACTTACGTTGGAAGGCGGCCGCTCCAGGGACGCCCACCATCGCGGAGCGCAGTCTGTCGCGAGCGCCGCCCGCTTCGACCCTTCGCCTGAGCCCTCCGCAGGCGCAGGCCGGGACCTGCACCCGCCGAACTCGCCCGCACCAGCGCCGTCGCCGCCGCCGCCGCTGCTGCCGCCGCCGCCGTTAGGCCGCGCGCCGCCCCGCCCCCAGACAGCCCCGGCACGCCCCCGCCGCGCGCTCCCGCGCGCAGACCAACGCACGCGGAAGCCGGGCCCGAGGGCGCTCACGCGAAGCACCGCCTCCTGACCTGGCCCGCCCCTTCCGCGTCAGGCTGCGTCCTATCCTGGAGCGGCCTGCACCTCGGCCCGCCTCCCGCGCGCTACGCGGGGCCGCACGGAGCCGCCCTTCTCCGAGCTCCAGACTTCCGGATGTGGCCAGGGCGGCAACCTAGGGATGGGGGCGGAGTCCTGGGGCGGGGCTTCGGGGAGGGACGCTTCAGGTACAGGCCTTATAAAGCTTTGACAGTTGTATTGGGTGTTAAAATTGTTCTTTCCTCCTTTTACTTATTTGTCTTTACATTGATTTATTGCATATCTGTGCGTGTATATGTTTGAAGGAATCCAACGCACGCATGTGAATGTCAGAAAACAAGTTGGGAGCAGGCTCTCCTTTCACCCTGTGTATCGGTGGATCCAGCAGGTCAAATTTCGGGCATCAAGTTTGACAGCAAGCATCTTTGCCAAATTAGCTATCTCGCAGATTTCTACATCTTTGGGGCTATAGGAATGTAAATGTTTAAAATAACTAGAAGCCGTCATTATTGACTTCTGTATCAGATAAAGGGCCTTTGTGGGGTTTGTGTCTGTGTTTGTGGGGAGGGGCACGTATATGTGCAGGGGTTTTTGTTGTTGTTGTTTTTGGTTTTTGACACAGTGTCTCACTTGTAGCTCTAGCTGTCCTGGAACTCACAGATATCTATCTACCTAACTCAACCTCCCAAGTGCTAGGACTAAAGGCCTGCTCTACCAGGCATTGTTGAAACAATGTCTTTTTTTTTTTT
>NC_034592.1:136801286-136802503 GCF_900095145.1 Mus pahari | reverse complement strand
TCGGGAGGCAGAGGCAGGCGGATTTCTGAGTTCGAGGCCAGCCTGGTCTACCAAGTGAGTTCCAGGACAGCCAGAGCTATACAGAGAAACCCTGTATCGAAAAACCAAAAAAAAAAAAAAAAAAGATTTATTTATTTATTATACGTAAGTACACTGTAGCTGTCTTCAGACACTCTAGAAGAAGGCGTGTCAGATCTTGTTACGGATGGTTGTAAGCCACCATGTGGTTGCTGGGATTCGAACTCCGGACCTTTGGAAGAGCAGTCGGGTGCTCTTACCCACTGAGCCATCTCACCAGCCCTGAAACAATGTCTTAATGTACATTTGGCTACTCAGAACTCACTGACCTACACCAGGCTAGCCTTGAACCTTAAGCCATACTTCCAAGTCTGCCTCCCAAATGCTGTGTATATAACACCAGCAGGCCTCACAGAAAAAGTTGTTTCTGAAAAGGGCCTATTTTGTATGTCTAACTGGCCTGGAACACACAGTGTAGCCATCCGTGGCCTCCCAAGTGCTGGGATTGTAAGCAAGAGTCACTAGCCTGTCTTCAACAGCTGCTTTTATACACTATGCAATTAACCTTCTTAGTACCAAAGATAGTTTTTCCCCTTTTCTACACATTCTGAAGAGTCCCTCCCACTGGTTTGTCCACCTATTTCTGTTAGCAAAGTCAAAACAAAAATCTCATAGCAACCCAAGAAAGTATTCTGATTCTAGCATGAATTCTCTGCCATTCTGTCTCTCAAAGATTCAAAATCAGGAATTATAACTAAAATGAACCCAGCCTGGCATGGTGGTACAAACCTGTAATCCCAACCCTAGGGAAACTGAAGCAAAATAACTGCCAATTCAAAGCCAGCCGGGTCCATAGTGAGACTGTCTCAGAAAACAAGGTCAGGCATGGTGGGTCACACCTGTACTTCCAGCACTTGGTTGGTAAATGCAGGACATCAGTTCAAGGTTGTCCTCATCTATATGATGAGTTAGAGGCCAAACTGGGCGAGCCACAGTGGCATTGCCTGGTGAAATGGCACACACCTGTAATCCTGTAAAGTGGCACTTGGAAAGAGGATCAAGAATTCAGCTACACACCGGGCAGTGGTGGCGAACGCCTTTCTTCCCAGCACTTGGGAGGCAGAGGCAGGCGGATTTCTGAGTTCGAGGCCAGCCTGGTCTACCAAGTGAGTTCCAGGACAGCCAGAGCTATACAGAGA
>NC_034592.1:136797388-136799984 GCF_900095145.1 Mus pahari | reverse complement strand
TCTTCTTCTTCTTCTTCTTCTTCTTCTTCTTCTTCTTCTTCTTCTTCTTCTTCTTCTTCTTCTTCTTCTTCTTCTTCTCCTTCTCCTTCTCCTTCTCCTTCTCCTTCTCCTTCTCCTTCTCCTTCTCCTTCTCCTCCTCCTCCTCCTCCTTCTTCTCCTTCCCCTTCCTCCTCCTCTTCTCCTCTTCTTCCTCCTTCTCCTCCTCTTTTCTTCTTCCTCCTCCTTCTTCTTCTACTTCTCCTCTTCCTCCTCCTCCTTCTTCCTCTTCTTCTTCTCCTCTTCCTCCTCCTTCTTTGGCCACTTTGGAAATTTGACCTCTCACTTTGCCAGCAATGGTCCATGAACCATGACCTTTCCCTCCTAGCACATAGAGTGATCAGGGCCTTGACACCTCCCTGGCCTGGGATCCTAGCACACCATCAGGCCCAGATTTTGTTATCCATAACATGCTTGAATTGGGGCTTCCCTCTAGGACTCTGGATGGCTTACTAATTGCCACATGGGAATTCCACACTCTGGAATTCATAGCAATCCTCCTGTTTCAGTTTCCTGAAGTATTACAGGTGTGTTCCACTGCACTCAGTTCCTTCACACTTGACCAAGCCTTTCTATGTGACAAAGAAATATTTGCCATGAGTCAGACTTTGCCAAGGAAAAAAAAACTTCCTCCAAAAGAGAAGGTGCCTAAAAAGGCCTCAGTGGGAGACATGGACAGTCAAGGTGTTGGGACACATGCCGGATTATTAGAATTCATACTGTTTATGAGTTCGATCTGAATGAGCAGAATACAAAATTAACAGAATACAAAAATTAACAGAATACAAAAGCATTGTGTTGGTATGCCTATAAACCCAGTACCCAGGAGATAGAGACCAGGAGGATCAAGAATTCTGAGTCAGACTGAAAAATGAGGAAGGAACATAATGAGTTCCTTCTCAAAATAAATAAGTAAAGTAAAATCCAATTTAAATACTCAAGAAAATTATGAAAAAAATAAAGCACCTTAATTTTTTTTTTTTTTAAGAACTTGTTGTTGAGACAGGTTCACTATATAACTGGGGCTGCTTCAGACTCATTTCCTTCAGTCTAGTCTTAAGTCTCCACCTTGGCCTCTTGAGTGCTGATCTTGCAAAGCTGCAATACCACAAGCAAACTAGAGGCGGGGTGTCCTTGCTCTGGCTACCACTTAATTAGATGATAGACGTTATCAGAGAAAGAAGGCCCACAAGCTTATCAAACACAGCAGACCAAGGAATGCTACAACTCCTTCACCTGGACCATACAGTAAAAGGGGCTCCTAACGTTAGCTGAGACATTGTCACCCATGGTCAAGATACCCACAAGCACTAAGTTCCTAACTCTGTCTCCAGAGCCCCAAGAGTTTGGGTTACATGAATGGCTTGAATCTTTTCTGGGGACCTAGAAAGCCTAGAATTTACCACCCACCACCACGTGCATCATTGCTTTCTTTAAAACAAAACCTGCCTATGCAGCCCTGACTGGCCAGGTAGTAACTATATGACCCAGAAGGCTGGCCTAGAATTTGGTGCACTTGCCTCTGGAATTTCTGCAAATGCTGGAATTTCAGATGTGAAACACACCCACCGCACTCAATTTTGTACCTGGAACTAACCCAGAGCTTCAGTAGCCCATGCTGAAACTGTGCCCGCATCTGGTTACGGTTACGTTAATCTAAGCACCTGCAATAACTCTCCTAGAATCGATCTGCATTAGCTCCCTGCCTTCTGCCTTTAGTAAGGCACCTTTTAACCTCGTAGCCTCTTTAACAGGCTCTTAGCCATTCTGTAATGTATGTGTCCCTGTGATAGGATATGAGCTGAAGATTAACATTAATAATTAAGATAGGACTGGGTGGGTTATCCTGTCTTTTAATCCTAACACTTGTTAGGCAGAAGTGGATCCCTGTGAATTTAAGGACAGCCTAGTCTATATAGTGAGTTTCAGGACTGCCAGGGCTAGGTAGAGAGACTCTGTCTCAAAAATAAATAGATAGACAGATAGATAGATAGATAGATGATAGTAAAGATTGGAAAGATCTGTATTTGCCAATGGCCAGGAAAACTAAAGGAAGCCAAGACTATTAGGCAAATTAGAGGCTGCGGAGATAATCTGGTGGTAGAGAGCTTGCCTATCATGTGTAAGAACCTGCATTCAGTCTTTGGACCACATCTGGCAAAGACAGAGAAAATGCCTTTGCCAGATGTGGAGGTGCAGAAGGATCGGGTTATCCTCTGGTACTATTGGGTTTGATTCCAGTGTGTGCTGCTTGGGACTCTATCTCAAAGCAAGAAAGAAGAGCTTTTTATTAAGTTGGTCTGGCTGGCCTTGAACTCCCACATGTCCTGTCTCCTCCTCCAGAGTAACCGGGATTGTAGGCATGTCCCACCAAGTCAGGGTTAGGGGTGCCAGGGGTGGAATCCAAGGCTTAGTGTTAGACAGGCATTTTACCAACTAAGCCACATCCCCAGATCCCAGAGAGCTTTTTTTTTTTTTTTTTTTAGGTTTTTCGAGACAGGGTTTCTCTGTGTAGCCCTGGCTGTCCTGGAACTCACTCTGTAGACCAGGCTGGCCTCGA
>NC_034592.1:136785104-136797378 GCF_900095145.1 Mus pahari | reverse complement strand
GTAGACCAGGCTGGCCTCGAACTCAGAAATCCGCCTGCCTCTGCCTCCCGAGTGCTGGGATTAAAGGCATGAGCCACCACGCCTGGCCCCAGAGAGCTTTTTATTCCCCCCGCCATACCTCTTCGAAGCTGAGAGGAACGGGAGACATTAGGCAGGGTGAATAGGCTTCTCTGCTGCCTCCTTGAAGACCAAAGGATGGATCCTGGAGACTGGGGCAAAGGAAAACATAAAAAGTTTTCTTTTAGCCCTCAGGACTCTGGTTTACCCCTACCACACGCACAACACACCCCTCCTTCTAAACAAATGTGCCACCAAATATTCTTAAAGGAGAAAAATCCAAAAAGTTGGAGCCTTTGCAGGACAGAGGGTCTCAGTCTATGCACCTGAAGTCTCCCAGGGCACTGAGTACACTGAGTGTCCTTATACTCTGGCTAGCAATTCCAAATGTCTGTGGGGAAGTGGTCCTAGCCCCCAAGCCTTATCTCCGCATATGCAATACGAATCACCGGCTGGCTCCCTTAGAAACTCAGCTCCAGGTGAGAGAATTTTCTCTTTTTAGTTTTTCGAGACAGGGTTTCTCTGTGTAGCCCTGGCTGTCCTGGAACTCACTCTGTAGACCAGGCTAGCCTCAAACTCAGAAATCTGCCTGCCTCTGCCTCCCAAGTGCTGGGATTAAAGGTGTGCACCATCACTGCCCAGCTGAGACTTTTTTTTTTTTTCTGTCAAAGGTAGCTAGCTTCCCAAGGGGTACTATTTCAGAAATCTCTGCCACCTTGTAAAAAGTTTTATATAAATGTTGTAAATTTCCCCACATGGCAAAATTTTGGTTTACACAAAGCACTCTCATTATTTGCTATACTAGGGAATCCCGGAGTCCTGAGCATATAGGTTTTCTTCCACTGTTCCATACCTCAGCTTATCACTGAGCACTGGGACTGTACTTAGCTCTGGGGATAACAACAGTCTTAGACAAAATTCCTGTCCTGTGGGGCTGGCCCACTAGACGTCATCGGGTAATATCACTATTCTGAGAAAAAAATAGGCAGAAGAAAAATGAAAGAGTGTAGTTCTGAAAGACTTACAGTTTAGGTTCTATCTTTTATAAAGTAGCAAAGAAAGTCTTTTTGTTTGTTTGTTTTGAGACAGGATTTTCCTGTGTAGCAGCCCTTGCCATACTGGAGCTGCTCTGTAGACCAGGCTGGCCTCTAATGCAGAGAAACACCTGCCTCTACCCCCAGAGTGCTGACATTAAAGGCGGGAAGCACCACCACCTGGCTAAGAAGGTGACATTTATACCACTGAAACCTGAAGAAGGTAAAAGAGCTGCCAAATGTGGTTAAAGGAGAGGGTGGTAGGAAATGAAGGCCTTGAGACATTTGCAGCACATTAAGGAAACTGGTAAAGAACAAGAGACAGAGAAGGGGGCTGGAACTTGTGTGGGACCTGTTGCACCTTAATAAAGACTATGGCTTTGTTGTAAGTTAATTTGCAGCCACCAGACAGTTCTGAGCTCTCTATCTAGGAGAAAGAGTATAGTGGAGAAAGGCAAAGGTGGAATGTTGCTAGGGTAATACTCAAAGCGACTTGAAAAGGAAGTGGATT
Source organism: Mus pahari (assembly GCF_900095145.1). Taxonomy (NCBI): domain Eukaryota; kingdom Metazoa; phylum Chordata; class Mammalia; order Rodentia; family Muridae; genus Mus; species Mus pahari. The sequence continues at coordinate 136,795,776 of NC_034592.1, read as the reverse complement.
CTCGATTCGTTTTGAAGGTGTGGGCAGCAGAGTTTGCCAAGGTTTTCTTTTTGTTTGTTTGTTTGTTTTGTTTTGTTTTTCGAGACAGGGTTTCTTTGTATAGCCCTGGCTGTCCTGGAACTCACTTCGTAGACCAGGCTGGCCTCAAACTCAGAAATCCACCCGCCTCTGCCTCCCGAGTGCTGGGATTAAAGGCGTGCGCCACCACGCCTGGCATTGCCAAGGATTTCTAAGTGGGGCATCAGAAAAGTAGCTGGGCATAGTGACTTATACCTGTAATCCCAGCAGTCAGGAGACTGAAGTCAGCTAAAACTATATAGCAAGACCCTGTGTCAAACAAAACAAAAGATTCGAAGCCTTAATATTTGAAAGGGTGGACTAGCCATCGGTTGAAACCCTACTAGCTCTAGCATTAGCAGAAGCCCGAGTTTAGGTGTGGGTGTACACTTTGGGATGGCAAGACAGCCACATGGCTATAAAAATATTACAATTGTGCTTACTAAACTCCAGATTCTTTCCAGAGGTGAGGTGGAGCCTCCGAGGGTGTGGGATTTGTACAACCTGAAGAAGGCTAGACAAGACCCACACAAGCCTCGTACAGCCGGTGCAGCAGCAGCTGGGCCGCAGCCGCGGGCAGACTGCCAGTCCGTCCCCTCCCCCGCTCCTTAAAGCGCATTCCATCTGGCACACCTTCTCCAGGTGTCAGCTGTGCTGGAAACCACTCATCCCGGGAGGAGGAATGACCTTAAGCTCCCCGGGAGTGCTGGTGGAAACAGGGTTCACAATTTCCCCAAGCCTTTCTTCCCCCAGTTCACCTCCGGGCAACAGAGGTTCCCGCTGAAGCCGAAGACAGGAGTTGGGCGCCGTTGTTTGCTTTAGAACAACAAAGGAGCCCACCTCTCGGCGCTCCGGGGCACAGCTGCACACCTGCCGCTCTCCGCCCTCTGCCCAGGTGCAGGCCTTTTGAGAACAAAAGGACACCTACTCACCAAGGTCATTACCTTGATGGGGGCAGGGAGAAGGGCTGGAAAAGGAAGACCTCCAGTCTAGAAAATGGGTGGAATTAAAGGGTTTGAGTCAGCCCCATCCTGCAGAAGTTTCTATGATCCTGATTTATCCCTATATTGACTGCTTAGTATGAGAGTCCCTTAAGTAGCTTTAGCTTTGTTTGTTTGCTTGCTTATTTACTTTTAGACAGGTCTCACTATTTAGTCCTGGCTAGCCTGGAACTATGCTAACCACTGTGTGTGCCTCAGACACGGACACATCTGACAGTCCTCTCGCCGCTGCCTCTCAGGTGCTGAGATTACAGGTGTGTACGAGCATGACCAGCAATCTAGCTTTGTGTGTGTGGTGGTGGTAATGGAATTCAGGACCTGTGTACATACTAAGCAAGTGCTCCACTGTCCAGCTACACTCCCAGCCCCTACTTATGGCTACTGAGCATTTACTATGTGGCTGCAAGATTGGAGGACAGGAGATGGAGCTCTGCTGGTATGATGATATAAACCCGGAATCCCTTCGCTCCAAATAGTTGAGGTAGGGGGATCAGGAGTTCAAAGTCAGCCTTTACTACATAGCAAAACACAGGGCCAGCCAGGATTAACGTTAAGACCTAAAAACAAAACAAAACAAAACAAACCTACTTGTGAGTTTGATGCGTACAACAGAGGCACCAAAGTACTAAGATTATTTAATTTTAATTTAAATAGCCGTTTGTGCCTAGCAGATCCAGTACGCGATAGTGCTGCTTGTTATCGCAAAATAGCTGGAAGCAAGAGGCAGGAGTCGCCTAGTGAGTTCCAAACCAGCCAGGGTTACAAAAATAGAATTACCGGAATAAAACAAACCCAAAGGACCTAGCCTCGACAACCGCCTCGCCCTCCACAAAAGAAGGGGCTATGCAAATTACCAAAGAATGCAAATCAGCCACTGATTTGAAGGACAAAAGCCCAGGCCCTGTGATCGCACTAGGATTCATTCCGAGTAGCCGGGCGCTTGTGGGGAGAGGGAGACTGGGAGGGTCCAGGGAGGAGGACGTTTAGAGGTGTTGTGGGGCCTAACCAGCTGGTGTCGGCGACCCAAGACATCAGCTGGCTGGCGGGCCCGCAGGCTGCCGGGCTGGCGAGCAGAGACAATGGGTGGGGGTCTGCCCGGAACCTGCCTCCCTTGGCGCCCGGTCCTCTCCCGGACCCTGGCCAGCTGCCGTGGGCACTTTCTGTGGTCTCTGCTGAGGCTGTGGGGCGAGAAGATCACGCAATGGGCTGGGGGGGGGGAGGGGAGAAAAGGCATGAAGGGTGTTGGGAAGTGTATGTGAAGTGGCCTGGGATGTGGATGGCTGGGGGGGGGGGAATGAGGGTGTAAAACAGGCGGTTAGGAGCCTTTATGAAGGTCTCCAGTGTGACAGACATTGCGCTGGAGGATTTGCATATATCCTTCCGTTTGCTACTCCCAAAGTCCCCCTGGTCATAGTAATAATAATCATTATCAACAATAGCAATACGGTGTGTAACGCTAAGCGCCCCCTCTCCCGCCCCCGCTGGAGTTGAAGGCTTGTCTCAGTTAATCCTCATGATCGCTTTGGGAGCCAAGGTCTTTTATTATAGCCCCTTTGCAAAGGAGAAGCCCCAGGCCCTGAACAGTTCAGGGACTTCTCTACCTCACTGAAACTGGAGGGGAAACGTGTTCCTATTCCACCCGAGTCTCCCACTTCCCAAAGCTTTGACTACTGAGTCCCAAAACTTTTCTGTGCCTGGGAGAGTTAAGGAAAAGTCAAACTTTAGTGTAGGAACTATGGCTCGTGTTGTGTACATCTGACAGCTATGACACAGAGGGACCACAGACCACATGACTAGCACAGCTTATTTTTAATGTCTTACCTTAAGAAAAAGAAATGCATTCTGGACATGGAGGCCCTTTATGATGGCCGGCTTTGCTATATTACAGTTAAGAGAGCTAGGTCCCTGGCAAATAGACTTCTGGGTACCTTAGTGAGTTCCAGCCAGAGCTTACTGTGTCTCAAAACAACAGCAACAACGAAATAATAACAAAAGATGTTTAAGGAGTGAGAGCCATTGCTGCTCTTAAGAAGATCTGGGTTCAATTTCTAGCACCCATTGGAAGCTCACCACCCTCTGTAATTCCAGCTCCAAGGGATCTGCTGCCCTCTTCTGGCATCCATGGGCACACACATACAATGCAGCAAACATTCATATCTGTAGAAGAAAAAAAATGAATGGTTTTTAAAATGAAAAATAGTCTGTTTTTATGTAGCTGCCTTCTTCAGAAGGGGGCTGTGAACCCCAAAGTCTTGGCTCCTTGAGGTCTTCCTCGTCCTTACACCCTCAGATTCTTGATGGCACTTAGTCCTAGCAAATCTCTTTCCATTCTGCTTGCGGGAGTGTAATATGGTATTGTGCTACTGGGTGCCAAGCACTGGTTTAGGCAGGAGGTATAAAGTAAATGGGCTTCTTTGCAGGTATCAAAAAAAAAAAATCAGCCAGCTGCTTGGTATCGCTGGCGTAACAGTCAGGAGGCAAAGACAGAAGGGTGGTCTCCAGGCTAGCCCAGGTTACATAGTGAGACCCTGTCACAAAAAGAGATAGGGAATCCCAGCACTCAGGAGGCAGAGACAGGCGGATTTCTGAGTTCGAGGTCAGCCTGGTCTACAGAGTGAGTTCCAGGACAGCCAGGGCTACACAGAGAAACCATGTCTCAAAAAACAACCAAACCAAAAAAAGGGTGAGAGAGGCAGAGTAATCAGTTAAAGGCCATCTTACTGACTTACATGACACACAGTCCCCAAAAAGCAAATTCCAAAATAATTTTCTACCCCAGTGACTTCCTTCATTGTAGTAAGAAAGCCAGTAAAAGAAAATGAAAGAAAAAAAAAGAAAAAAAAAAGAAAGCCAGTAAGAAATACATGTGTTATATTTTTTAAGTGTTTATCAACACGATGAAGAAAATTAAAGCAGTTGTCAGGTAGACAGAAATAGCTTAGGGAAGGCCTTCCAGGGAAGGTGCTAGAGCAAGAGATCCAAGTCATCTTGGTGGAGAAACCTGCATTGCTGAAACACTGAGATGCCATTAAATGCAAATGGATAGAGCTCTCAAGTCGTGAGCGCTTCAGTAATAAGAAAGTCTGTGGTGGTGGAATATTAATCAGTTTCTCTCCAGTGCCATAAATTTCTAATCGAGACCATTCTCTAAACTAGAACATTCTCTAGTTGTGAAATTTTAAATGATAAAACTTTGAGGACTGGAGAGGTGGCTCAGGGGTTAAGAGCACTGACTGCTCTTCCAGAGGTCTCGAGTTCAATTCCTAGCAACCAAGTGGTGGCTCACAACCATCTGTAATAGCCCTCTTCTGCTGTGCTTGAAGACAGCAGCAAAATTGTACTCACATACAAAAAGTAATTAAATAAATCTTAAAACAAAAACAAGCAAACAAACAAAAAACAGAAGAAGTTGTGGGAAAGAGGATCAGAAGTTCAAGGTCATCCCTGACTACATACTGAGATCAAGGTCAACCATGTCTCACAAAGAAGTTAATTTAAAATAGAATGAGGGGTGGTATAGCTAAGTACCACACTGACTTGACTAGCAGTTTTAGCACCTACAGGTTCTTGAGTCTCAGAAATGCCTCAAAAGGCTACAAAGAATACTTATAAAGTAAGAGGATCTGATGAGTTTTGATGTTGTTTTAAATCAGGATCTTCTTGTGTAACCCTCCCTAGCTAGTGTTTCAGCAAGCCTTCTGTCTCAGGTTCTTCCCCAGTGCTAGGATTACAGATGTAAGCCACTATGCCTGGTTTATTTTTTCTTTTATGAGATGAGCCTCATGCAATCCAGGTTGTCCTTGAATCCACTATGTAGTTGAGGTTGGCCAGAAACTTCTGATTCTCTAGAACCTCTGTCCCTCAAATGCTAGGATCACAGGTGTGTGCACTATTCCTTTTTTTTTTCCCCTCCTGTTTTTGTATGAATGCTTGCCTGAATGGATTGCATGTGTCCCACTTGTGTCTGGTACCCATGGAATCCAGGAAAAGATGTCTGATCCTCTGGAACTAGAGTTACAGGCAGTTTTGATCCAGCACATGGATGCTGGTCGTAGAACCTGGGTCCTTGACAAGACAAGCATTAATTGCAGAGTCCAGCTCCTTGGCCAGTCTTCTTCTGGCAGAAAACCGATAGGAATTGACCAAAGTTTGTGATATAATAGTTTAGGATTGATAAACATCTGAAAAGTGCCTTTTTTAAAAAAAAAAATAAGTGTTACAATATGTATAGTGTCCCATCCCAGCATTTGGGAGGCAGAGTTAGGTAGGACTCAGTGAATTCAAGAACAGCCTGGTCAACATAGATTTCAGGACAGCTGGGGTTATATAGAGATACCCTGTCTCAAAAAACCAACTAGATAGATAGATAGATAGATAGATAGATAGATAGATAGATAGATAGATAGATAAATAGATAGATAGATAGATAGATAGATAGATAGATAGATAGATAGATGGAGAGAGAGATAGATAGATAGGTAGATAAGGTAGATGACAGATGAAAATACATCTTGTTTCCAATGGGGGAACAACACATTTCTTTCATTTCCCAAGTGACCTAGGAATAGTCTGAGAAATGTCCATAGTTTCCAGGGAAGAAATGAGAAAGGGCAGGGTGCAACTGTTGCTCCTCCTAATACACTGCAGTTGTACAGAGTGGCTCGAGTCCCAGATAAAGTTGTTTGTCATGATAGCATGAGGCATTGTGACTCACATGTAAATTAATTTGATGTTGAGCTACTCATCCACAGAATGGAGGATTCCACGCATGCTTGGGTCCAGAAGGAGCTTAAATGGGAGAAAAGAGCTTTATGCTGAAGCCTCAGTCAGCATGCTGAGCTTCGAAGGAGAGAGCTGGGTGTCATAAGCCTGAGTCCAGGTGAAATCCTGAGCACAAGCCCATGCATAGACAGGTCAGGATTCTGAGATGATGCTCCAAAATATTGAAATTCATCTGTGGTCTAACAAAAAAAAAAAAAAAAAAAAAACAAAACACAATACAATTTAAATTCTCATTGGTAAGGCAAAATCGCCACTGCAAAGTAATGTATAGGATAGTAGGGCAGGACTAATACAGAGAAACCTTGTTTAAAAAAAAAAAAAAAAAAAAAAAAGAGGTATTAGCCAAATTGAACAAATTGTTTGCCCAAAGAAATTGCTTTGCAAGAACTCCCTGAGCAATCAGTTGGTGATCTGTTGGTTTACAGTATTGTCTTTCCAGACAAGAGACTCCCAGAGAGTCAGTTGACAGAGAGACCTCAGTTCTCAGCTCAGAAGTTGGGTAACATTGAAGATGGTCTAAGTCTTTCGATGAACCCAATTCCTGTTGATGGGCACTTAGATTTCCCCCAGTATTTGTCTCAAACATCATTACAGTGATGCTCTGAGCATATTTAGGGAGAGTTTCCAGGGTTCCCATCTGGAATTAGAACAGCTAGGTAGGTGTGAGAATGAGCAATTTCCCTGGAGTCCAATAACCTCTTCCCTGCCTCCCAGAAGGGGAAACCCTCCCTCTGTGATCACTAGAGAAGACAGCAGGAACTCCCAGGGCCTTGCCCACACCGCCTGCCTGCCCACCTGCCTGTCCTCTCTTGTTCTGGCAGATTAACGGTGACCTGTGACCCTGACAGGCTGGCCACACTCCCGGCCAATTTCAGTCTGTCTAAAGGAGTCCCAGGGGTGGTCAGGGCCTGGGGATGTGTTGACCAGATGGGCCTGGGAGGTCTTGGATCAGCTTATCCCAGGAGGCAGAGCAGGTGGGTAGCCCCTAGCACACATTCCCCCCCCCCATATTCCCCATCATGCATCACTGGGCTAGAGCAGGAGCCAGATGGTGGGGATGGGGCAGCTTTGTAGCTTCTGGCCTAACAAAGGATCCTCTATACTGCCCCCCTCCCACCTCCTAGCTCAGCTAGTCAAGTCTCTGGCTGCCCAATCACTCTCAGTCCTGGCTTTCTGTTGAGACTATCCCTCTTCCCATTCCATTTACGGAGGAAGCGTCCCAGGAAGTGTTCCGGAGAGCCTTGGACTTGGAAACTTATCTGTCAATCAGAGAGTGGATAAGTGTGGCCAAGAAAGTGTGGCCAGCCAGATGGTCTCAACCGGTTGCTGATTCAAATGCAGTGAAGGGGGGAATGCAGCAGAGGGTCAGGTGCAATTGTTGGTCCTCCTAGCACACTGCAACTGGGCAAACCCAGTCAATAAACTGACCTTCAGTGATCTCAGAAATTGTTCTGCATGGCTGGCCTCGAGAGGGAGATGCTTGCAGAAGAATCTTAAGGTGAAGAGAATAAGCTTGGGAGTCTAGTCAATCCACACTGGCTGCACACTCTTAGATAGGTCGCCTGAGGTCTCAGAGCATTAGTCTAAGGGGGAGGTGACCTAATGTGGGTAGCATGTAGAAGCCCGCAGGTTAAATCCACCATTTTCCCATAGCTGGTAGGTTCAGCCCCAGAATCCCGGAGAACTCCTCGGCTATAATCTTGTGTTCGTTCTTGCCTTGACTCAATTTTCTCATCTGTAAAGTGGGTTAAATGACAGCAGTAGCCTCATTTTATTCAAGAAGCATTTTGAAATACAAAGCCTACATATTATTAAAAGATAATAATGTAAGAATGTAGTGAGGAGTAAATAAATTATTGACCAGATGATATAGAGACCCCACTGAATAACAGAGCTGGATGAGAACCAATAAAAGGCCTGGGGAGGTACCCTTCAGGCTGAGCTCCAAAAAGATTTCCAATTCAGTCCTGCCTTGGGGCCTAGCTGAGAGAAGAGAGGGGGCAGCTGCCGGAAGCCCTGGGCTGCCTTCTAGGATCCTCCTTGCCTTTGCTGTGAGACTCTAGGCCTCTTGAGAGCACATGGCTTAGACTCCACTATTTCTTTTTCATCTTTCCTTTCCCTGTTTAGGCATCTGCCATTTCTAAGGAGCCTATGGCTCCAAAATCCTCTTCATTTCAAGCAGACCCTGTGGGTAGCACAGGTGAAGGCTAACTTGGCGGGGAGGCGGCAAGGCCCGTCGGGAGGCCAGCACTCATGAAGGGTTGCCCTTCAGAGTCTCTCTCCACCCCTCACCCAGGGCCCCAGCGCTTTCAATTGGCTCCCTGGTGCCAAGTGAAGTCTATTAATATCAAAGTAATGAGGTAATTACTGTGATTTTGGAAAAATTACCAGTGAATGCTTTTGAGGGAATTTCTGAGGGAAAAAGAGGCCGTGTGAAACATCTGTGAGGAAAAGAAAAAGAGCTGCTCTGGCGGAAGGGTGCGTGTGAGGGGCATGGATGCGCGGAGAACCGCAGAAAAGGGGAGCTGTGTGTGTAACTAGGGGCAGGTTTTTAGGATATCCCTGACTTTGGGTGGTGAAAAGCAGTAGATTCCAGTATGAAAGGAAAATTCTGGAGCCGAAGGATTGGCCCTTTGCTTCCCTCATGCTCCTCTTGCCCACTTTCTGAGACACGGCCTCCCTGTCGAGTTTTGGCTGACCTAGAATTGGTGATATAGACTAAGCTGGCCTCAAATTCCTAGAGATCCACCTGCCTCTGACTCCTGGATGCTGGCATAAAGTGGGGCTGGATAGATGGCTCAGTGCTTATGAGAGCGTTTTCTGCTCTTCCAGAGGACCCCGGTTCAATTCTCAGCACCCACATGGCAGCTCACAGCTATCTGGAACTCTGGTTCCAGAGAACCGGAGTTCCAGAGAACCTGACACTTTCACATAGCTATACATGCAGGTAAAATACTAATTAGAAAAGAAGAATAAGTTTTTTTTTTGTTTTTTTTTTTCGAGACAGGGTTTCTCTGTATATCCTTGGCTGTCCTGTAACTCACTCTGTAGGCCAGGTTGGCCTCAAACTCAGAAATCTGCCTGCCTCTGCCTCCCAAGTGCCGGGATTAAAGGCATGCGCCACCACCGCCCAGCTAATAAGTTGTATTTTTAAAAGATGTTTAAAATTCTTGCTGAGGGTTGGAGATGTGGCTCAGTGGTTAAGAGCACTGGCTGCTCTCCCAGAGGTCCTGAGTTCAAATCCCAGCAACCACATGGTGGCTCACAACCATCTGTAATGGGATCTGATGCCCTCATCTGGTGTATCTGAAGACAGCAACAGTGTACTCACATACAATAAATAAATAAATAAATAAATAAATAAATAAATAAATTCTTGCTGAACCAGGACTACACAAAGAAACTCTGTCCCGAAAAACCAAAAAGAAAAACAAAATTATTGGTGAATAAAATGGCTAGTTCTTCAAACATAGTAACAACAGCATCAATCTCAATAAAACAGTCCTCAAGCCAGTAACAGAAATTTGAATTAAATTTTACTTTTATTATATACTTTGTTGAGGTAGGGTCTGGTGTATCTAGGGCTGGCTTCCTATTTACTGTGTAGCTGAGGATGACCTTGAACTTCTGGTCCTGCTGCACTACTTCCCAACTGCTGGGATTACAGGCCTGTGCTGCTTCACTTCGTTTCTGTGGGGGCATTAAACCCAGGGCTTCCTGCATGCTAAGCAAGTACTCCATTAACTAAGCTCTGTCATAGCCCCTTGTTTTGTTTTTGTTTTTTTAAAAGCAGGGTTCCATGTAGCCTGCGTTCACCCTTAACAGGCTTTGTAGCTGAGGCTGGCCCAGATCCTCTTACCACCACACTTAGTTTACTATTTATTTTTGTATGTTCTGGGGGTTGACCTCAGGGCTCCATGTATGCTAAAGTAGCACTCCACCAACTGATCTACCTTGAAACCACACCAGGAGCCATTGTTAGGTCTCTATACCTTACAAGGATACCTTTCTATTTCCCAAGCCTAGTGTGTCCACAAACCATGTTTTCTTTTTGTTTGTTTGTTTTTTGTTTTTTCGAGACAGGATTTCTCTGTATAGCCCTGGCTGTCCTGGAACTCACTTTGTAGACCAGGCTGGCCTCGAACTCAGAAATTTGTCTGAAGACAGCTACAGTGTACTTACATATAATAAATAAATAAATCTTAAAAAAAAAAAAAAAAAAAAAAGAATAACTTAAGAGCTGGTTGCTCTTCCAGAGGTCCTGAGTTCAATTCCCAGCAACCACATGCTGGCTCAGAACCATCTCTAATGGGATCCAATACCCTCTTCTGGTGTGTCTGAAGACAGCTACAGTGTACTCAGACAAATAAAATAAATCTAAAACAAACAAAATACCCCCAAAGCAAAAACAAAACAAAACAAAGCAAAACAAAAAAAGGGAGATGTCTTGGCTTGTGGTTCCTGAATTTGGGAGGCTAAGGAGGGAAGATTTTCCAGTTTGAGGCTATGCTGGTAGATCCTTTGTGAAAGAAACAAAAGATAAAGTGGGAGAAAAGGGTGAGGGAGACATGGAAGAGAGGAAGGAGAAAAAGAAGAAAGGAGAAGCCCACTGCTTTTCTACTTATTTCCTTGTTTTCAAAGGGAATTGTTCTAAACCAGGCCAGGACCCTGCACCAGGCAGTCCCTACTGTCTGCTGCCCCCTGCTGGTATTCCCTCCACTCCAAGACAAAAGTTTTAATTTGAAAGAAAAAATCTGTAAACACAGGAAAAAGCATTACACAGTCCATTATGTTAAAACAGATTACGTGTTGTAAATTTTTTTTTTTTTTTT
>NC_034592.1:136780275-136782513 GCF_900095145.1 Mus pahari | reverse complement strand
AAAAAAAAAAAAAAAAAAAATTGTGCATGATACTAGATGTGACTATGACATTTTCATATATGCATATAAGTATTTTGGTCATATCTTCTCTCCACTCCTCTCTCTGTTCCACTTCTATCCCCACTGATCCCATTATGAGATCAAATGTTTCCCAAACGTCTCCTTTACAACTTAATTTATTATGTTTTATTTCATTTGAGACAGACTTTCTGTGTAACAGCCCTGGCTGTCCTAAAACTCACTAGACTGCAGACCAGATTGGCTTTGAACTCACAGAGATCTGCCTGCCCTGCCTCATGCCCAGCTAACATGTGCTGTATGTGACTCCTCACTGTCACAGAGGGCTGGATATGGAGCTACAATGCCCAGTCGGATCCTTGGGAGTCATGGGGTATTGACCTCTTCAGGCCACTCTAATCATCTGCAGTAGAAGGCAAGAGTATCCCTGACGATACTTAACAAGTGTTTGGTTCTTGGAAGGCTTATTGGCTAATGACCAACAACATTTCTCATGTGTTATGGACATCATGAAGAATGCCTGCCTTCTCTTATGCTACCAAAAGTTCTAGGACTTCTCTCTCATTCATTCTTCTTGTTTCTTTTTTCACATGGACACTGACTGCTTGCCCGACACACATTTTTAAAATTATATTCTTATTTATGTATGCATGTGTGTATCATATGTATCACATGTATGATGTGTTAGTTCCTGTACAGAAACAACCTGTAGGGGCAGGTTCTCTCCTGCTGTGTGGGTCTTCAGGATGAACCTCATGTCATCAAGTTTGATGGCAGGTGCCTTTACCCACTAAACCATCCTACCTTTTCATAAGATCCTATAAGTTCTTGGATGGCCTTGCCAATATTCCGTATACATAAGGAACATTTTTCCCCTCACTAAATGTAGCTCTAGCTGGACTGGAACTCATAGAGATTTGTTTGCCTCTGCTCCTGTTTGCTGGGAATAAAGGTGTCTGTTACCACATTAGGCAGAAGCATCTTATTTATTTATTTTTGAAATTTTAATTTTGATGTGTATGAGTGTTTACTTGAATGTCTGTGCACTGTGACCTTGCAGTGGCCAAAAGTCAAGGGCTGGGCCTGGCGCTGAACATCTGCAATCTTAGATGGGGAGGTAGAGGTAGGAAGATGAGAAGTTCAAAACCACTGTTGGCTCCGTAGTGAGTTCAGGGCAGCCTGGCTTTACGAGACACTATCTCAAATAAAACAAACAAAACAAAAACAGAAATAGAAAAGGCCCATTTCCATGCTGTTGTCTCACTTCCAGTGGGCATGTAACAGGCAGCACAATTATTCAGAGAACTCTCAGGGGCTGGAGAGATGGCTCAGTGGTTAAGAGACAGCAGCTAAGATCCGGGTTCAATTCCCTGCCCTCGCATGGGAACTCACAACTGTCTATAACTATAGTTTCTGGAGATCTGACAGACACGGATGCAGGCAAAATGTCAATGCACATAAAATAAAAATAAAGAATTAAAAAAATGAGCGGAGAGTAGGAAATGCCACGGCTGCACTTGGTCCTTTGCTGGAATCAAAGGCTTGCACCACCCTGCCCGGCTTTTTTGTTTGCTTCTGTTGTTGTTTGAGACAGCATTTATTTCACTGTGAGTCTCTGGCTAGCCTGGGATTCACTGTGTAGATTAGACTGGCCTCAGACTCACAGAATTCTGGGAATAAAAGCAGGAGTTACAACACCTGGTCTCATTTTTATATTTGGAGAAAAGGTCTCTTGTACTCTATACTGGCTGTCAACTCATTATGTAGACCATGGCCTTGATTTCCTGATCTTCCTTCTTTTCCCTCCAGTGCTGGTAGTATAGGAATTCTCCCCTATGTCCCATCTCCTCTCCTTTTCTTACCCTTCTTCCCTTCCCTTCTCTTTCCTTCTGTTTCCCCCATCTTCCTTTTTATTTATTTATTTTATTTTATTTTCTTAGACAGTCTTACTGTGTAGCCTTTGCTGGCTTGGAACTCAAGCTGCTCTTAAACTCATAAAGCTCTATCCTGCCTCCCTCTGCCTCCCAAGTGTTGCTATCCTTTTTAATCTTTTTTTTTTTTTTTTGAGATTTATTATTTGTTTTATTTATTTATTTATTTATTTATTTATTTACTTTTGCCTGCAGATCTGTTTGTGCACCACAGCACCACATGCATTCCTGGTGCTTCCAGAAGCCAGAACAGGGTGTTGGATTTCCTGGAACTGGATAGTTGTTAGCC
>NC_034592.1:136765275-136775275 GCF_900095145.1 Mus pahari | reverse complement strand
GGGACTCAGAAGGCACAAGTGTGGAAGGATGGGGGCGCACCAAGGACATTGGTGCTTAGTTCTGTTTTGAAGCAAAACGGTAGCTATGGGTACCAAGGGCAGGAAGGTCCCTGGGAAGACTGACGGGGGGCGGGGGCGGCGGTGAAAGGAAAGGGACTTGAAGCCTGGGACACTGCTAGGACAAGAAGGGGGAAGTCATGAGACACAACCTAGGCAGACTGGAAAAGGCCTGGAGTCTGGGAGCCCAATGTGGGTGCCAGAGATGGGTAGGAGGCATAGGCATTAGCAGAGAAGGGGCGAGTAAGGACCTAGACTTCTTGGGCTTCAGAGGCTGTTTGCTTATGCTGGGTGTCCTGATGGCTAGGGTTGAGTCTCCTCATCTGCCCATTTGTACATGAACAGGTACACAGAGAGAGTGAACCCAGAGTTGCCATTCCTTCCTGAGAATTCTTAGTTTTCAAGACTGACAAGTGTTTGGAGTGATCTCAATCTCATGTATCCCAGGCTAGACACATAGTCACTATGTAGCAGAAGACAACACCGAATATAATCTTCCTATTTCCACCTCCAGAGTGTTGGGATTACTGGGCTGTGCTGCTATAATAGGTTTATGTTGTGCTGGGGATCAAGCCTAGAGCTTTATAGATGCTAAGCAAGCACTTTACCAACGGACTCCTTCCCTAGCTCATTTAGGCTACCATCGGAGTTCTAGAACTGTGAACTTCCACAAGTCACTTCCCATTCTGAGTCTGTTTTGGTAACTTTACAATGAGGGATGTCTCTGAGAGCAGGGCTTGCCGGCATGTGTGAGAGAAAAAGAGGGACTCCCAAAGCAACCAAACGTGGTGCTTAAAATCTATGTTCATAGCCAGCTTCTGGGCTCCTAATTCCTGTCCCTCTGTCCGTCAGATTGAAAGTATCCATACACTCCCAGGGCTCCTAGGAGGTGCTTGTGTTCAGTGATAGCTCGCTTAGATCTTTGGCCCAGGTTAGGGGATAAGCATGGTAGTGAATGTTAGGTGTTGTGGCCATTACACTTCGCTCGCTCATGGTCTATTCCATCTTGACCATCAGTGGTGAAAGGTGAGTTTAATCATCAGTGGTGAGTTTAATCTCCATTTCTGCAGGCGAAGGAACTGTGACTCAGAAGGGAAAAATAATTTCCCTGGGGTTCAGTTAGTGAATGGCAGAACCAGGGTTTAAATCTTAATTATAGAGCTACTATTGCCCTAAAGACTGTCCAGGGGATCATACCCTTCCCAGGCAGCCAAAGGGGCAATGGAAGAACAGAGAGCAAGCACCCACTTTCATCCCAAACTCTATGCTAGGCCCAGGAAACAAACCAATTAAAATACACTCAGGAAGGAACCAGAGTTCTATAAAGTTCTGCTTTGCAGACAGATTAAACCGACTCTCAGAGGAGCAGGGTCTTGCCAAGGTACAGAGTCACGACTCAAATCTGTACTTCCAGGTGTTGGAAGGACATTTTTATGGGACTTTAGGGAAAGTAACAGTTTCATTCAATTCTTCCTGGATTGAAGACTGGGCTCTTGTTGCCATGGTAACTTCCTTTCTGGGGTCCAGCTGAGTCTGCGAGGCAGCTGGGAATGGTCATAGCTTCAAATGGAACTGAAGTCCCTACTTTTAAGTGGGGGAGGCTAGATATAAATAGAAACACCTTCTTCTCTTAGGCCTCAAGCCTTGTGCAGTGCCATGAGCAACTGTCAGGCCTGGGTGGGGGTTGGGAGAGGTGTTCAGGCTCGAATGTCACGGACTTATATAACCTTGAGACAATGACCTCTTACTCTGTGCCACCAATCAGTACTTTGAAGATGGGCCAGGAATATGATATTCAAGGGTTTGACTTGAGTCTTTTGGAGACTGTGTCTGGCTGTGTAAGCTGTACTGCCCTGAAACTTCATATGTGTAAAGGGCTGGTCTTGAATGTGCAGTAATCCTTTATTTTTTTGCCACTCCAGTGCTGAGATTACAAGCAAGTACCACCATGCCCAGGCCAGCTGACTATTTTAAAAAGACATTTGGTCTGGGTGTGGTGGCAAATGTCTTTAGTCTTAGCACCCCAGAGGCAGAGGCAGGTGGATCTCTCTGAGTTTCAGAATTAGCCTGTTGGGCATAGTGAGTTCCAGGCCAGTCAGCTGCATAGTGAGATCCTGTCTCCAACAAACAAACAAACAAACAAACAAACAAGCAAAAGGCATCTGAGGGCTGATGAAATGGCTCAGAAGCAGGGGTTCTCAACCTTCCTAACTCTGCAACTGTTTAATACAGTTCTTCATGTTGTGGGAATCCCCAACCATAAATTTATTTTCATTGCGATTTCATAACTACAAGTTTGCTACTGCTATGAATAATAATGTAATACCCGATATAAATGATGTCTGATATTCAACCCCTGTGAAAGGGTTGTTTGACCACTCAAAGGGCTAGAGACCCACAGGTTGAGAGCCGCTGGCTCAGAAGTAAAGGTGCTTGCTGCCAAGACTAATGATCAGTTTAACCCCAGGACCCTAGGACCCAGATGGTGGAAGGAGAGAACCAACTCTTACAAGTTGTCCTCTGATCTCCACACGTATGCTATATGTATAGCGCATGTGTACTTAAATACACGCTAACAGACACACAGTAGATAAATACATGTTACATTTTTTTAAATGGCATTTAAGATTTTTTAATAATAAAGTAATCCAGGAAAATGTATTACTTTTTTTTTTATTATTTTTTTATTTTTTTATTTTTCAAGACAGGGTTTCTCTGTGTAGCCCTGGCTGTCCTGGAACTCACTTTGTAGACCAAGCTGGCCTCAAACTCAGAAATCCGCCTGCCTCTGCCTCCCAAGAGCTGGGATCAAAGGCGTGCACCACACCCGGCAATGTATTACTTTCTTATATCAGAGATGAAATTTAGATATACTTTTGAAATTTCTAGAACTTAAAGCCTTCCCTTCTAGTGTGAATCCTGGTTAACGAAGCCCATTTAATTAATTTTTTTTTGAGATGGCCTTATATATTTCAGGCTGGTCTCAACCCCTCTCCTCCTTCTCTATCTCCTAGTGCTGGGATAACAGGCATTCTGTACCACGCCCAGCTCTGGATTCTAGAACTTTGTGGTTATAGAAGAGGGCCTTTTAGGCCATAACAATCACTACTCCTCTTAAATCCAGATTAGGGGTTATCAATAAATTCTGATATTGTGGGAAATTGCTTAAAATATAAAACATTTAAAAATCAATAAAGCAGCAAACACACAAAACATTTAAACAAAAGATCCAGAGCCAAACTACCGCATTATGGATTCAGAAAATATATTGTTAGCCTGTCTTGCTGTATCTGTGGGTGGCTCTGCACCCAAGGCAATCCATTCCTCCCTAAACCCCCTTAAATGCTGGGATTATAGCCACAAATCATCATGCCTTTATTTCTCATTATTCGCTTATCTCCCCTTTCCCAGCACAGTGTCAGTTTTGCCTTGATAAGTTTCCCAAGTGTTGAAGCCCCTGCCTCAGCCTGCTCTTCATTTTGTGCCCGTGTGTAGGGGGCCGGGAAAACAAGATGCCTATTCTCATTTCCAAGATCTTCAAGGGACTGGCAGCAGACCAGACGGAGGCCCTCTTTGTTGGGGATGCCATCCTGTCTGTGAATGGTGAAGATTTGTCCTCTGCCACCCACGATGAAGCGGTACAGGCCCTTAAGAAGACAGGCAAGGAGGTTGTGTTGGAGGGTAAGTACTGGGGTACAGAACCCAGAGGATGGGGAGGGCTGGTTTAATATCTTTCAACCTTCCCCAAGTCTCCAAGTGGCTCCAGTCTGACCTTAAGGAGGGCATGTGGGCATAACAATAGAATCAGGACCTACGTGGGGTCAGTGTGGGCTGCTGGAAGGAGAGCCGGCACAGTGCTAAGGAGTTCCACTTTGTATTTCTTGTTTCTAGCCCACTAGTAGTGTGGTCTTGGACAAATCACTTCATTTCTATGAACCTTAATTTCCTCTTTTTTTTTTTTTAATTTATTTATTTATTATAAGTACACTGTAGCTGACTTCAGACACTCCAGAAGAGGGCATCAGATCTTGTTATGGATGGTTATGAGCCACCTTGTGGTTGCTGGGATTTGAACTCTGGACCTTCGGAAGAGCAGTCGGGTGCTCTTACCCACCGAGCCATCTCACCAGCCCTTAATTTCCTCTTTTAATGGAGACATAATTCGCAGCTCTCTGGGTTGTGACCAAGACGTGCCACCCATTGAGTGCTAAGTCAAAGAAGAGAGTGAAGCCCCAGAAGGAAAAACTAAGATTCTTGGCTGAAGGGACACAGGAGCTTTTTAACCCCAGGCTCTTTTACATCCAGGGACCCTCAGATCCTGAGATCTGGCCAGTGTGTAGTGTCTATCACATCCCGTGAAGCTCAGAGAGGTGCTTTGAGGAGAACCCTGCTTGGGTGGCCCTCTGCAAAGCTGTCCATGTGCGCTCCTGAAGAGCCTCACTTTCTCTGGCTGTCAGTTGCCCCATTGTCCCCCCCCCCCAAAGGCCTCCTGATGTGGTTATCTGCCGTTTGACACTCTCAGGAGATTTCTGCTTTGCTCAGCCTTTCCCTCGAACTCTGTGTACTGTGTCAGCTCCAGCCTGTAGGGGCCTGAGGAATGTATCTTTGGCTTCTTGCCCAGAATAGGAACGGAGAGATCGGGGAGGCTGGCGGACAATGCCATGACTAGCAAAGCTGCTGAGGTCAGTCCCAGACCCCAATCCTGCCTGCTTTCTCCAAGGGTCTTCAAGATGACACAGACGTAAAGAGGCTTTGGGACCCCGGGTGACCTTTGCCACTTATAAAGATTAATTTTAATCTTATTTGAATGGGTGTTTTTGCCTGCCTGTATGTCTGTGCACTCTGTGTGTGAATAGTACCTGGTTCTTCTTTTGACCCACTCTTAGCCACTGAGCTAGTGCCTCGGACCCTCACCTCTGCCATTCTTGTGGTCAAGACCTCAATTCCCGTTCAGTTTTTTTTTTATTTTATATTTTAGGCATATCTATAACTAGTACTGATACATTTTATTTATCTCATTGTGTATAGTGGTTTTCTTTTGTCTGGTTTGGTTTGGATAGTGTCTCATATAGCTCAGGTTGGCTTTGAACTCCCTGTGTAACTGAGGGTGACATTGAACTGCTCTTCCTCCCTCCACCTTCTAAGTGTTAGGATTACAAGTATGTACTACTGTGCCTGGTATATGTAATACATATATATATATATATATATATATATATATATATATATATATATAGTGTAACCAATCAGTTATATATGTAACACACACACACACAGCAGAAGCAGGAAGATTCATGTGAGGCCTGTTCTACATAGGGAGTTCCAGATCAACTAGAGCTATATAGTGAGACTCTTTCTTGAGGAAACAAAAAGACGTTGGGGTGGACCGATGGTTCAACAGTTAAGCACACTTGTTCCTCTTCTAGAGGATTGGCTTTGATTCCCAGCACCCACATGGTGATTCACAATCATCTGAAACTCCAACAACCTCTTTTGACCTCTTGGGGCACCAGGCATATAAGTGGTGCATATACATATGTTCAGGCAAAATACTCACACATAGAAAAATAAAAAATAAATACATCTAATAAAAAGAAAAGAAAAGGCAGGATTCTACCAGTGAGATATATCTGCAGTCTCTATCAATCATACTTTAACAGCATAGCATCATACATGTTACGGATAAGGAGAGAGACTTTCCCTTCAGAGCTTACTATTTTAATGTTTATAGCCAGTGATGCAATTTAAAACAATTGATATTCATCAAAATGCCACATTTTATTTTATTTTTTTTAAGAAGGTAGGATTTATTTTAAGCTTACGGTTTGATGGGATAAAGAAAAAAAAAGGCAGGAAGATGGCTGAGTTTATGACAGCAAGCATGTGTGTGGGGCAGTTCACATCTAGATGGATCACACTGCAGGCAGTGCTAAAGCTCCTTTAGTTTCTGTTGTTTGCAACTCTTTGTTTGCTTTGAGAGAGGGTCTATTTAACTCTGGCTGTCCCAGAACTCACTATGTAGAGTAGGTTGGCTTTGAACACACAGAGATCTGCCTGCCTCTTGCTCCCAGGTGCTGGGATTAAAGCCATATGCTACTGCATGTGACTTGCTGTTTGAAATCTTAGTGTATAGATGGCAAAGTGTTGCTGGAGCTATGTTCCCAATCCATACCTTCTCATCTTTAGGTTGAGAACAATTTATTTGTAGCACATACTTCATTCTGAGAAGGATGAGTGACTAACATTTGAAGGAGGAGGTCAGAACTTCAGGGTCATCCTTGGCTAGGCCAGCCTGGTTCTGGTAGGGGAGGGGAGGGAGAGAGCAAAGACACAGCTCAGTGACTGCTTGATGCTCTTTTAGCAGACCCAAGTTCAGTTCCCAGCACCAAGACCAGTGGTTCACAACTGCCTATAGCTCCCGCTCTAGAGATCTAGGAGGCCCTTTTCTCGTCTCTGTGGGCAACCTTACACATGTGGCCCATACAAGCACAGACACGCACAGAGACAGACAGGCAGGCAGGCAGGCAGACCGGCAGACAGGTAGACAGACACTTCTTATTAAAAGAATAATAGTGCCGGGTGCAGTGGCACACACATCTTTACTCTCAGTACTCAGAGACAGAGGCAGGTAGATCTCTATAAGTTTGATGGAAAGCCAGGTGTATATATAGTTCCAGATAAGCCAAGGCCTACATAATGAGGCTCTGTTTCAAAAAAACAAACAAGAGCCTGGTGTGGTGGTGTACACTTTTAATCCCAGCACTCGGGAGGCAGAGGCAGGCAGATTTCTGAGTTTGAGACCAGCCTGGTCTACAAAGTGAGTTCCAGGACAGCCAGGGCTGTACAGAGAAACCCTGTCTTGAAAAACCAACCAACCAAACAAACAACCAAACAAACAAAAGAATACTAACAAAACAGATACTTGAAACATCTCCCTCTCCTTAATTTTATGTTTTGGTTATTTGATGTAGTTTCAAGTAGAACAGGCTGACTTTGAGCTCCTGATTTTCCTGCCTTCATCTCTTGAATGTGGAGGTTACAGGCTATACCATCATGCCTAGATTTGTTTCTTTGTTTGGTTTGGTTTTTTGAGACAGGGTTTCTCTGTGTAGCGTTAGCTGTCCTGGAACTCACTTTGTAGACCAGGCTGGCCTCAAACTCAGAAATCCACCTCCCGAGTGCTGGGATTAAAGGCGTGCACTACCACTGCCTGGCAGGATTATAAATCTTTTTTTTTTTTTTTTTTTTTTTTTTTTTGGTTTTTTGAGACAGGGTTTCTCTGTATATCCCCGGCTGTCCTAGAACTCACTTTGTAGACCAGGCTGGCCTTGAACTCAGAAATCCACCTGCCTCTGCCTCCCGAGTGCTGGGATTAAAGGCGTGCACCACAGGATTATATATCTTTTTTTTTTTTTTTTTTTTAAAGATTTATTTATTATATGTAAGTACACTGTAGCTGTCTTCAGACACTCTAGAAGAGGGAGTCAGATCTCGTTACGGATGGTTGTGAGCCACCATGTGGTTGCTGGGATTTGAACTCCGGACCTTCGGAAGAGCAATCGGGTGCTCTTACCCACTGAGCCATCTCACCAGCCCAGGATTATATATCTTAATCACTGTGTTCTGCTTTACAGTTTTTCTTACTTGAATTCTCCGTCTCTCTCCCCCTCCCTCTCTTTAGATCCCTTTAGTGTTGATGTGGTGGTGAGAGACCTGGAACTGGACTTAAGGGTCACATACTTTAGGTGCCTTTCTACCACTAAGCTCTGTTCTCAGTCTTGAAGTCTTTTTAACCTGGTCGCTAAGCCAGCTCCCTCCTGGAAAGGGGAGTTCTCTTCAAGGCAGCACAACAGGCCAATTGGAGGGAGGGGTGCCGGGTGAGGAACTAGGCTCCAAAGCCTGCACTGCAGGAGTGATTTAACAGCTTACAGGACAGGGGCATGCTGGGTTGTGCTTGTCTCTTGAGACTTTGTAAAGTTTGTTTGGGTTAGGCATTCAATGTTCCCAAGTAGTAACCAGGACTCTTAGCTTGCTGGAGTCTAGGTTTCCTGGGACCCAAAGCACTGGTTACATTGTTCTGAACTCCCCAGCCCCAACCTACTCCTAAGGTGACCTGGAAGGCAGGTCTGTCATTTGGATGTGAACTTGGCCAGGCAGCTTGGTGGGTATAGAATTCTGAGAATGTCCTGAAAGGACAGGTGTCACCAGTGAATTCCAGTTGTTTCCCATAAGCCTCCTTCCCTGGCCCAAGCTTGGGGACTCAGCTAGGCCTCAGCCACCCCAGCCAGCCTCGTAGAACCTTTTTTCTGCTAAGTCAGGGATCTACACAAACCTTCTGAGCCTGTTCTTAGCCACAGGGATATGTTTGTGACTAGAGCCTGGGTGCAAGCTGGCAGCCAGCACGCCTCTGTCTGCTGCTTAGAGAGGCCTATTGTGTGTGCAGAGCCCATGCCAGGACTAGCTGGAGCCCTTGGAGACCAGGCCGGGGAGGAGAATGAGGGAGGGATGCCTGCAAGGAAAATGCCCTGCTTTCTTTCGTTCCTTTTCCAATTTGGCTAAACATACTGACAGTGACAGTGAATCTGTCATGCACTGAAAAATAATATGAAGGCACAGTGAAAGCTAATAAAGCAAGTCTTAGTCTAAGTGCTGTATTCAACGTGAGAAAGTTATATGTCATACAGAGTCCTCCCCCACCCCCACCCCCCAAAACAAAGTTTCTCTGTGTAGCCCTGGCAGTCTTGGAACTCACAGATCCACCTGCCTCTGTCTTCCAAATGCTGGGACTAAAGGTATATGCCACCATGCTCTACTGAGATTGTGTGTGTGTGTGTGTGTGTGTGTGTGTGTGTATGACCAGGGTTGAACAAACCTGTAATTTCAGGTACTCATGAGACCGAAGCAAGAGGATCTGTTGAGCTCAGACATTCAGGGTTCTCTTGGGTAACACAGTGAGACCCCCCGTCTTATGAAAGGATAAAGAAGGGATGCGAAATTCGTGTGCTTTCTAAGTGCAGCTCTTACTGCTCATCAAAGAAATTTCCTTTTGCGATGGTCAGGGGCTTTTCAGAGAAACACAGCTGGCCAAGGTGTAGAGAGTGAGAGACATTGGTGTGCCCAGCCTCAGATTGGACACCTGTAAGATCACTCAATACCCAGGAGTAAGGGACACAGAGCAAGGGGTGGTGGTGGTGGTGGTGGAAAGACTGTGGGAGCCAGGGGGCGTCAAGACTTGCTATGAGGTAGTCTTCTGGGTGCAATAGGGATGCTGTAACCATGTACTCTCAACAGTATGGTTCCCTCACAGGAGCACACCAAGCTGACATGCCAACATAGATGGGAGAATTACCCCTGTTGAAGAAGCTATAAGCAGTTAATGGCTACTAAAGTAGAATCAGTTTTCTCTAGGGATGAGCCCCCATAGGTCACCCAAGGCTAAGTGGTCAGACCTATACCTGTGTACATATGGGTAACACATATGGGTAACAATTATGGGACTCAGTGGAGTGTGTGTGTGTGTAAACAAGAGTAATTATAGAGGAAGAGGACATGAATTTGTGAAAGAGTCTCTCCCAATTGAAAGGTATAAGGCATTTTGTTTATTAGGCTTTGCAAATAAAATGTAGGGACATATAGAAAAAAATGAGGGTGGGAGGAGCGTTGAGAGGGCGTGGTGGCCGAGTGTGCTTAATGCTCAGAGCTCCATTCCCAGTCCCTACATTGGGGTGGCTCACAACGGTCTGTGAATCCAGCTCCAAGGGAACTTGATACCCTCTTCTGGCCTCTGTGAGCTCCAACATCCGGTGGCATACATCCACCGGACAGACGGAAATAAAAATAAATTCATCTTTTTATTTTAAATAAGAAAACAAAAAGAAGAAAAAGTAAAAGGCATGGTGACACATGATTTTTTTTTTTTTTTTTTTTTTTTTTTTTTTTTTTT
>NC_034592.1:136762207-136764356 GCF_900095145.1 Mus pahari | reverse complement strand
ACACACACACACACACACACACACACACACACACACACACACACACGGTGCTGGGATCAAACCGAGGGCCTCACCTGGAAGCTTTCTGGGAACAGAAGCTATTGTATACACTTCTCTAAGACTAGAACTTAGCTCTGTACATTTTGGGTCTTGAGAGTGTGGATCAGTCAGTAGGGAATGTCTCTGGCCTTTTTTACTTTCCTGCTAATGTTCATGGTTGTGGTTGCTATTCCTAAATCTTTATGAAGGTCTCCGGGCTCATTCTGGCTTGTGAACTTTGAGCTTTTCTGTATGGGTCCTTGGAACTCTGAGGCCAGTCAACCTCTGGTGCCGCCTCTGGGAGAATAGACACTGCTGTGTCCCATGTGACTTGGCTGCGTACATTAACAGCTTTAAAGTGGAGGTAGCTAATTTGGGGTGACCTATTCAGCTCAGTTGAGTGTTCTGTGCCCCTTAGGTGCCAGGGTGACTTTTGTGCCTGGAATAGACATAAATGGAATCCCTGTCTGGATCTCCCATGAATGCAAAGACCTGCTATTTTGACCATTGTTCTTAGGGAGACATTTTCTTGGCTGCACACACAGAAGTTTGGATCATGTGACTCCTCCCAGACAAAACTTGGCCTAACCTAGCGCTGGCCTGATCTGCAGAACTCCACTGAAATGCTTGTGGCTGTTGCCAGTAACAAGGTTCAGCAGGTAAAAGTGCTTGCTCGCTGCCAAACCTAATGACTTGAGTTTAATCTCCAGAAGCCAAATGCTGTTCCCGACCTCTGCACACATGTGCTGGTCCTATACATAAACACATGCAATAAATAGAATTTAATAAAAAGAATTAGGGAGCCGGGCGTGGTGGCGCATGCCTTTAATCCCAGCACTCGGGAGGGAGGCAGAGGCAGGTGGATTTCTGAGTTCGAGGCCAGCCTGGTCTACAAAGTGAGTTCCTGGACAGCCAGGGCTATACAGAGAAACCCTGTCTCCAAAAAACAAAAAAAAAAAAAAAAAAAAAGAATTAGGGCTAGGAAGTAGTACAGGGGCAGGGTGCTTACTCCCCAACACCATCATCTCCCCTGGACACAACAAACATAGAAAAAGTGCCTGTGGGTCTTTAGACACAGGTTGATGCCCCATTCCTGTGACAGCCTCCTGCTGGTGATGAGAGATAAATAACTGCTGGTGATGAGAGATGGCTCAGCAGTTAAGAGCACCGACTGCTCTTCTGGAGGTCCTGAGTTCAAATCCCAGCAGCCACATGGTGGTTCACAATCATCTGTAATGAGATCTGATGCTCTCTTCTGGGGTGTCTGAAGACAGCTACAGTGTACTTACATATAATAAATAAATAAATCTTAAAAAAAAAAAAAAAGCAGTATCCACTGCTTATTGAGTTCCCACAATGTGCTGGGCACTGTGTTTTCCCTGTCTCCTTTCATTGCATTCCCAGTGCCATCCCCTTGAGTGAGACACTGTTAATTTCATCGTACAAATGGTGACACTGAAACCCAGGCGAGGTCCTTGCCCAAAGTCATACTTACCTGGTCTATGTAGTTAGTTCCAGGCAAGCCAGGGCTACAAAGTGAGACTATTTCTCACAACAAACAAACATAGGAATTGAACTCAGATTTCTCAGAAGCAATCTTCTTTTGGAACTCAATCTGACTCTTTCCTTAACCTCCCCCCACCCCCCAGTGATGTTTTTAAACATTCCTACTGCAAAGCATGTGGCTCTCAGAGGTCTAGTTTATCCATTACAAAGAGATTTTCATCTCTTTCATTTAATAGGTGAAGTTATCTTAATTACTTCTCTCCTTGCTGTGATCAAATAACTGACAAAATCAACCAAAAACAAACAAAACAACAACAACAACAACAAAAAAAACCCAACAAAAACGGGGCTAGAGAGATGGCTCTTCCAAAGGTCTAAAGGTCCTGAATTCAAATCCCAGCCACGACATGGTGGCTCACAACCATCTGACACCTGGTGTGTCTGAAGACAGCTACAGTGTACTTAGATATAATAATAAATAAATCTTAAAAACAAACAAACAAACCAAAACCCACGCCCCATGCCCCTAAACAAACAAACAATTTTTTTCTTTGGTTTTTCGAGACAGGGTTTCTCTGTGTAGCCCTGGCTGTCCTGGAACTCA
>NC_034592.1:136758746-136762172 GCF_900095145.1 Mus pahari | reverse complement strand
CCTGCCTCTGCCTCCCGAGTGCTGGGATTAAAGGCGTGAGCCACCACGCCCGGCACAAACAAACAATTTAAGGAAGGATCTGTACAATCTATTGTGGCACAGAAGTCCTGAAGTCCTGGCAGCAAGGGTCACAGGTCACAGGTCACAGTGCATCTGCAGTCCATAAGCAGAGAGAGATGAATTCAGCTCGCTTTCTCTTTACTCGTGTGCCACCCTAGTCCTTGGAATTAGGACTTGACATTGGCTGTGTCAAGGGTGGGTCTTCTCACCTCACTGACCTAATCTAGAAAGTCCCTCACAGCTGTGCCCAGAGGCTTGTGCGCTTTGGCAGCCAACATTCACTATCACATTAGGTGAAAGTGTGTGAGAGAGTAGGGCTTGGTGCTTGCTACACAGTCAACATCAATAAATGTCCTTTTTGTTGGAAGTGGTGACACACACCTTTATGTCCAGCACTAAGGAGGCAGATATCTGAGTTCAAGGCCAGCCTGGTCTACACTTTGAGTTCCAGGACAGCCAGGGCTACCCAGAGAAACCCTGTCTCGAAAAACAAACAAACAAAAAAGAGTCTAGAACTTGGAATCTAGGATTTCTGAGTTGAAAGAAGCCTTATTTATGGATTTTAAAAACCTTTATTTCTTTGTGTATATAGTTTGTGTGTGCATGCATGTATATGCCTTCCCATCATGGTTTACATGTGGAGGTCAGAGGACAACTTGGGTATCAGAATATCAGTCTAGGCTATAAGCATCTTTACTGTGGAATCATCTTCAAGGCACAATGGTACATTTTGAAAAATAAAGTTGGTGCTTTAAAAATTAAAAAGCAACATATCCTTACCAGAATGAAACAACAGGGAGTTAAGGTGCTCACTGCACAGTCAGGGTGACATATAGCTCAGTGGTGGAGCCCAGGCCGAGATACCTAGAACCCTGGGTTCCATCACTAGAAAAGAACAGAGCAGAAGTAATCCCAACACTAGGGAGGTAGAGGCAGGAGGAGGAGTGGGTTCAAGGCCAGCCTGGGATACATGAGACCATGTTTCAACAACAAGAATAAGACAACCAACAAACCCCCCCCCCAACAGTGATAACAGCTATTGATGTATTCATGTTTTTACATCAAGGTCCCTTTTTTTAAATTTTAAAGATTTGTTTATTTATTATGTATATAGTATTCTGCCTGCATGTATGCCTTCAGGCCAGAAGAGGGCACCAGATCCCATTACAGGTGGTTGTGAGCCACCACATGATTGCTGGGAATTGAACTCAGGACCTTTGGAAGAACAGTCAGTGCTCTTAACCACTGAGCCATCTCTCCAGCCCCCCTATATGGTTCTTGATCGTTCTTCATGCCTTAGCCACCGGTGCTGGGATTGCAGGCAAGCAGAATCACACTTAGCTTGTGTTATTTTCCTGATACCTAGTATAGGTCAAATGCCATAGTAGAAGCTGGGTGTGTCCCTCTGGGAAATGAGAATGGAGTCCTCTGTTCACAGCATTGACATTTGGGTTAGAATAGAGAGGCCTTAGATCAGTAAAAAGATGAATTCATGGTATGGTTTCTACAGGGGAAGAGAAGACCCACTCTGGACAGACAGGGAACAGCTTGAGCCTAGTCAACAGGTTTCCTAGGTTCCAGGCCAGGACATTCAGTCACAGACATTTACTGAGATGTATTGTGGGATGTATTCTGGAAATTTCTGCATTGAGCCAGAACAGTGTGACTCCTCTCGGCGGGGCACACGAGACCCCTGTGCTCGTTGGTTAAACTGGACAGGGGTATGACCTTGCTCCGTGGTGGAATCTAGTGTAATGCCTCATGTGGAATCATGGAGCAGGGCTCACCTCTGGCTTTCCCCTGGCTTCCTTCATCAGCCTCAGCCTCCTGCGTGAGCTGTACCAGGCTGCTGGACCAGAGACTCGGCTGGGGAGAGCGTGGACTCTGGCTGGGCCTATCCTTGTAGATTCCAAACTCTTGGCCGCTGGCCATGGTCTTGCCCTCAGTCCTGGAGGCCAGAGTCTGTAGGCAGTCCCACCCTATCTGCTCCAGTGAGTCAAGCAGAAATGGGGGTGGGGCGGCTTTGAAACTGGGCTATTTATGGCCAAACTCTGGAGGCCCCAGGTCTCCACCCTCATTCAGGGAGCGGTCACTTGGTCTGTGAAATCCAAGCCCTGTTTCTGGCACCAGTTAGCTGGAGCGCTCCTCATTTATAGGACATTCCTGTGGGAAGGGAGAGAGAGGACCTGGTTCTGGGGCAGCTGGGCAAGCTGTGGCTCAGGGAGCAGTTTCTTTGGCTTCAGAGTTGACAAATGTTCATTGGCTGAACATGGAGCATATGAGAAGTCTGCTGGGCTCTGAGGACACAGAAGAGACTCATGAAGTTCGTGACCTTACTACAGTGTTCTCCCTAGGTGGGGACACTGACCCCAGGGGACTGGACTTGGGTTCCCAGGATCCATGTAAAGCAGCTCGCACCCACCTGTAACGTCAGCTCCAGGGGATCCAACACCTCTGGCTTCCAGGCACATTAGACAGGTGCAAGGAGGCAGCCATCTTTCTGCGTGTCTTCTATCCTTTTGCTTTGTATTTTGTGCCATAAGGAGTGATTTGTGAGCCATGGCAGCCATCCTGAGGCTGTGAGGGAGAAGCTAAGAGTAAGACCCAAGCTCTAGTGTCACCCATATCCCCTGAACTAAACCTGCCTTAACCTTTTTTTTCTATTTCAGTCATTGGAGATTGGGGGCGTGGTGCTTATTCTTTAGCCCATGCTAGCCTAAAACCCTTGGCAAGCTAACTGCCTTAAACTCCGTGTCTGTGCCTGTCTGCCTGCCTGCCAGCCTGCCTGTCTGTCTCTGCCTCTCTCTGTGTAGTCAAGGATAACCCTGTATTCCTCATGCATGGCCATGTGCAAGCTTTTGTTTCTGTTTCTTTTGAGACCGGTCTCAAGCATCCTGGATTGGATTTGCTTTGTAGCTGAATGTAATAACCTCTGATCTCCTGAATCCAGCTCCCAGTACAGGCTCTGAGTTGCAGTCTGAGTAGCTTTTTGGCTCAGATGTCCTTGCCTGTCCTAGCATAGCTGGTAGGGTGGGGTCTCAGGCTAGAGCAGGGCTTTGTGAGTCAGTTGAACAGAGAGGTAGATCTAGGTTGATATTCTGGAACTGTCCTGTCAGTTCTGGTTGCCATTAGCTCTCTCTATTTGAATTTACTTAAAACCGATTAATATTTTTTAATTTACATTTACTATTTATTGATAGGCATCAATAGGACATGTCACAGAATTTGTGTGGAGATTGGAGGGTAATTTTTATGAGTCGGTTGTCTCCTTCCAAAATGTGGGTTCTGGGAATCGAACTCAGGTCGTTGGATTTGGTGGCAAGTACCTTTTCCTGCTGAGCCATCTTGCTGGCCCTGTTTTTTTTT
>NC_034592.1:136755744-136757243 GCF_900095145.1 Mus pahari | reverse complement strand
CATGTGGTTGCTGGGAATTAAACTCAGGACCTCTGGAAGAGCAGACAGTGCTCTTATACGCTGAGCCATCTCTCCAGCCAGAACGTAAAAATTTTAACTTAACTGAAATTAAAATTAATTTTAAGGGGCTGGAGAGATGGCTCAGAGGTTAAGAGCACTGACTGCTCTTCCAGAGTCCCAAGTTCAATTCCCAGCATCTACATGGTGGCTCACAACCATCTGTAAGGTCATCTGATGTCCTCTTCTGGCCTGTGTGTGAATGTAGATGCAGCAGAGCACTCATACATTGAATAAATAAAGTAAAAAAAATTACAAAAAATTCTATTTAGGGGCTGGGGAGATGGTTCAATGGTTAAGAGCACTTGCTGTTTTTATACAGGGGCTGGGTTTGGATCCCAGCACTCAGATCAGATGGATCTCGATAATACTGCCTGTCATACCAACTCAGGGGATCTGACTACCTCTTCTGGTGTGTGTGGCTATCTGCATCTATGTGGAGCTCACCCTCATAAAATAAATAAATAAATAAATAAACAAATAAATAAATCTTTTAAACAATTCTGCTGGTTTGTACTAGTCTCATTTCATGTGCTCATGCTATGTGTGGCCACTGGTGACCCTATTGTACAGGTCACACATTTCTACCATCAGAGAAGGCCCATTATACCTTCTTAGTGATACTGGGGAGACCTGCCAGGGTACCTGGGCATGTATACTGCTTAAGCCACTAACTGCCCAAGTAAGAGAGACCCAAAACTATTGTGCCTTAAAGGTAATACAGTCTGGCTGGACGTGATCACACATACCTCCACTCCAATTTGGGGGAGCAGTTAGCCTGGGCTACTAGGATTAGCCCTTTTTGAAACAAGGGCTCTTAGAACTGACCCAGGCTACTATGAGTTCTAAGTCAGCCTGGGTCAATTCTAAGAGCCCTTGTTTCAAAAAGACCATCAGCAGGGCTGGACAGAGGGCTCAATGGTCAAGAGCACCTATTGTTCTTGCAGAGAATCTGGGTTTGATTCCCAGCACCCACATGGCACTCAGTGTCCCCCTCTGACCTCTGAGGACACCAGGGACACATGTGATGTATCGACATACACTCAAGCAAAACTTTTTTTTTTTTTTTTTTCGAGACAGGGTTTCTCTGTTTATCCCTGGCTGTCCTGGAACTCACTCTGTAGACCAGGCTGGCCTTGAAGCAAAACTTTATATACATAAAATAAGTAAATAAATCTAAAAAGAAAATTTATAAAGGCCAACAAGTAATAGAAGTTTCTTTCTTTTGTCCTTTCCTTTTCTCTTTCCCTCCCTCGTTCCCTCCCTCCCTCATTCCCTCCCTCCCTCCCTCCCTCCCTCCCTCCATTTTCCCGCTTTCCCTCCTTCCTTCCTTCCCTCCCTCCCTCCTTCTCTACCCCTTTTCTCCTCCCTCCACTCTTCCTTTCTTCCTCCTTCTTTCCATCTTCCTCTTTTTCATCTTTCTGTTTTTTTTTTTTTTTTTT
>NC_034592.1:136744705-136755554 GCF_900095145.1 Mus pahari | reverse complement strand
TTTTTTTTAGTAGAGTATTACTCTGTAGCCCAGGCTGGCCAGGTGTGATCACTGTGCCCAACTCTCTTTCTCTCTCCATCTTGTTCCCCCTATTTTTTTCCTTCTTTTTTTTTTTTTTTTTTTTTTTTTTTTTGTGGTTCCAAGGATTGAACTCAGGGGTTTGAACATGCAAGGCTGAAGTCACACCTCCCTCTGTGTGTCCTCCTCCTCCCTCCACCTCTTTTCTTTGGTGCTGGAGATGGAGCAGGGGTACCTGTGCATGCTAGGCAAGCTGTGGATTGTGTGGCCCAGACTAGTCTCAGGTTTCTGATTTCTCTTTTTCTATCTCTCAAATGCTTGGTTTATTTACAGTCGTGTAATACACATCTGGCCTATTTAGTTTTGTTTTGTTTTTTAAATTTGTAGGGTCTGGCCACATCACCCAGGCTGGCTTCAAACTTGTGAAGCTTCAAACTTGCTTCTTCCCCAGCCTTCTGTATAGCTAGGATTACAGGTAGCTGGTATCACCATATGTAGTAGATGTTTTGCTGCAAAATATTATTTTAAAAAGTTTAAGTATTTATTTGTGTGTGTGTGTGTGTGTGTGTGTGTGTGTGTGTGTATGCATGTTGTGCGCAGTGGCTCAAGCTCAAATATTTTGTCTAGGTAAGTAATTCTGAGATAATTGCATGTTTATGTACAGTTGGACTGGACTGCACTATCTAATTTTTAAAATTATTTTTATTTTATTATTTTATGTTTTGGGGTATTTTGCTTGTGCATATGTCTGTATAACATGTGTTGAATGACGCACTGAGGTCAGAAGAAGCCATAGGATCCTTTGGAAATGGTGTTAGAGACAGTTGTGAGCCGCCCGCTGTGCTGGTACAGGGAATAGAACCTGGGTCTTCCCGATGAGCAGCAAGTGCCCTTAACAGCTAGGCCTTCTTTCCAGCCTCCTGCTGTCTCTGTTTTAATTGGATTTCCTTGGCTCACGCCATCATGCTGTAGATGGTGCCCCATCAGTCTGACTGCCAGGCAGTGAAAGAGAAGCAGAGGGGAAAGGAAAGGATACCCCTTTCGCTTAGCAGTAGAAGCCTGCTATTCACAGACGTTATTCTTCTCTCATGCTATTGGCCAGAATTTCTAACATGGCTATTTATAAGTGCGAAGGGCCATGGGAAATAAAGTCTTTAAAGGGCTATTATTGTATTGGAGGATGATAATGAGCACTACCATAGAGCTACCGCATTCAGCATCTTCTGGCAGATAAGAAGCATGAAGAGGTAGAAGCAAGCGTCAGGACAGTGGCTAGCAGCCACATGTCCTGGTTTCCATCTTGGTGCTCTGAGCCTGGACAGTGGCTAGCAGCCACACGTCCTGGTTTCCATCTTGGTGCTCTGAGCCTGTCTAGCTACAGCTACTGTTCTCTCTCCCTCCACCCCTTCTCCTTTCCTCTCCATCCCTCTCTCCCCTTTTTCTTCTCTCCCCTCCATTTCTCTGTTTTCCGTCCCTTCCCCTGCTCTCTCTTACCTTACTCTGTAGCCCAGGTTGGAATTGCAGGCATATGCCACCATTCAATCTGTGGTCTGTGGTCTGTTTTTGTTTTTGTTTTGTTTTGTTTTTTTTGAAAGGCCACCTGAAAGTCCCAAACTTTTTGATTCTTTGCAGAACTTAATCACTTGGCCACACCTTGCTGCAAAGGAAGCTGGAAAGTGTAGTCTTTGTTCTAGATAGTCACGTGTCCATAAACCAGGTTAAATGAGTAGATGGGTACTTGCATGTGTCCAATATTTTCTACTCTTGTCTCACCAAAGACTTTAGCTTAGAAATGTATAATAGTAGTCATAAATTAAGCTCTTAATTAGCTAGTGACGATTGTGATATGTGCGACATGGAGTTCATGCCACAGTGGTAACAGGTGACCTCTTTCCTGACCAGTTAAGTACATGAAGGAGGTCTCACCATATTTCAAGAACTCTGCTGGAGGGACCTCCGTTGGCTGGAACTCACCTCCTGCCTCGCCTCTTCAGCGGCAGCCTTCTTCCCCTGGCCCCCAACCCCGGAACCTCACTGAGGCCAAACACTTATCTTTGAAGATGGCGTATGTCTCAAGAAGGTGCACCCCCACTGACCCAGAGCCCAGGTGAGGCTGGAATGGGGGGGCACTCACATAAATACAAACAAAAGGTATCTGTGATATATATATATAAGTGATGAACATGATGCCAGCACCCATGCTGGCATGTAGCAGGCACTTAACAACTGGATCATGAGGATGCCTGAGTGAGTTTATTGGGTGATGGTGTGCATTGCTTGTTTCTGCCTCCTCTTCTACCTCCTCCTTCTTTTTCTTCTTCCCTTTTGAGACAGGGTTTCTCTCTGTGTCCTTGGCTGTCCTAGAACTCATTCTGTAGACCAGGAAGATCCACCTGCCTCTCAAGTGCTGGGATTAAAGGCATGTTCCACCACTACCTGGTTACTTGGTCTAGGGAGGAGCCCTGGCTTCTCTTTGATAATTATTTTTTAAAGGAATGGTCTCTAGTAGATGAAGCCTTCTCAATTTTGCTGCATAGCCTAAGAAGACCTTGAATTTCTGGTCCTCCCGCTCTCACTTACCAAGTGATGGGATCAGGGGCATGCAACAACACATCTGGTATTTTGAATTTTATACTTTTTTTTTCTGAGACAGGGTTTCTCTGTATAGCCCTGCCTGTCCTGGAACTCACTTTGTAGACCAGGCTGGCCTCGAACTCAGAAATCCGCCTGCCTCTGCCTCCAAGTGCTGGGATTAAAGGCGTGTGCCACCACGCCTGGCGGGAGTGAATCTTGAATGTAACCCAAAACATTTTGGAAACCCTTTCTAGCACCACTGTTGCCACCCCCTGGAACTCTCCCATCATACTTCCTGGCATGGACTTTCTTTTCTCTCTACTCACTTTCTCTTATTTCCCAACTTTTTTTTCTTTTTGAGACAGGGTTTCATATAGTGTAGGTAGTTCAGTGGATCTCAGGAATCAGGAATTGTTAGCTTGGCTGCACGTGCCTTTACCCACTGAGTCATCTCGACTGCCCTAGTGATAACTTTGAACTTCGGATCCTTCTGCCTCAGCCTCCCAAGTGCTGACATTGCAGATGTGAGCCACCAGACCTGGCTTTTTGGGGGGCTGGGGGGTGGGGGTAGAGTCTCTTTAGTTCTTGCCTGCCTTAGCTCGATAGTGCATTGATTACTTGATACTTGTATACCACTTGGCCTATGTCTTTATTATAACCAAACTTTGTATCTTAAGATTTTAAATATATTTCCCCTATTAGTAGATGAATTTGATCCTGGGCAACAGGGATGATGGGAAACTATCTCAGCAGGAACCTTTCATAGAAACCAGGAGAAAAGGTCTCTATACCATAATTGTGGCCCATGTTTGAGTGAGTGTATAAAATTCGTGTGTGTGTGTGTGTGCTGTAGCTTCTTGTCTCTAGACCCTGCCAGGATCTAACACCTTTGGCTGAGATTCTAGCGACAAACTCAGTCCTTACCTCTCATGGATGCCCTGTGTGGTTTCCTCTGGTTTGGCAGTGGGTGGGTTTGTTGGGCCACATGCCTAGGCTGGATAGCTGACCAGTGACATACCTGACTTTTATCCCACTTTGCCTTCAGGTATCTGGAAATCTGTGCAGCGGATGGCCAGGACGGTGTCTTCCTGAGGGCCAAGGATGAGGCCAGCGCAAGGTCGTGGGCGGGCGCCATCCAAGCCCAGATCGGCACATTCATACCTTGGGTCAAGGATGAGCTCCAGGCTCTGCTGACAGCCACAGGTACAGCTGGGAGCCAGGACATCAAGCAGATTGGCTGGCTGACAGAACAGGTGCTTGCTGGGTCCCACTTCCAGTACCCCTTATCGCCCCATTTCCTCCTGGTCCCGGGACCCCTTTCCCTTCCCCTTTCCTCATTACCATTTTGCTTGCAGTTGCCCAGTGGGGGAACGGCACCAGCCCTAGCCCTGCTGACTGAGAAGGAGCTGCTCCTCTACTGCTCTCTCCCTCAGAGCCGAGAGGCCCTGAGCAGGCCGACCCGCACTGCCCCGCTCATTGCCACCAGGTACCGAGGAGCAGGGGAACTGTGTTGCACGAAGGCTTGGGAAGGTGGTATTCCAGATAGGCCCCAGAAGCCCCAAACCCTAGCCCTGTTCTGACTCCAGTTAGTCCCCAGGGGATCTGAAGCTCATTCTGCTCCTTCTAGGCCACACTTTCCTCATTTATAAAGTTGAGGCTCAGAGCAGAAAAATGGGAAGTGACAACTGTCACTTAGTTACTGACACCTACATCTTATACTGCATGGTTCGGAGGACAGACACTACCCTCTGAGAGAATCCAGAGTTGGGAGACAGACACCGAAGAGCTGTGACATTGACACTTAACTGTGCCTTGGCTGGGGAAGATGTAAGGGGGAGGTGACATTTGAAATGGGCCTTGATGAGTGAGGAGTGTGCCTTTTGAGGAGGGGTGGTAGAACATCTTTGGCGTGGTCAGAGGTATAGAGGTATGAAGTGCTAGAACATGTCCATTTACATATATATGTTTTTATACATATATAGTAAGCACACACATATGTTTGTGTATATACACACACATATATTTCTGTGCACATATATACATACATACAAACAAACATACATACATATATATAATTTTTGTGAGGCAGAGTCTAAGTATCCCTCACTAGTCTGGAAATTGCAACACAGTCCGAATTGGCCTTGAACTTGCAGAGATCTGCCTGCCTCTGCCTCTAGCTGCTGGGATTAAAGGCATGTGTTGTCACTGCCACTTTATACTATGTTTTTGAGACAGAGTCTCTCATTGAACTCAGAGCTTGCTGTTTTGGCTAGACTGACAGGCTGGGGGGTTAGTGGCCCCTGCCTCTGCTTTCCTTCGCACCGGGACTGTGAATGTCTGCTGCCATACCTGGCTTTACATGGATGCCAGGGACCCAGACTCAGGCCCTCGTGCTTGGGCAGCAGGCACTTTTCCCACTGAGACATTCCTCAGCCCCAGCACTGTCTTAACACTTGTGGCAAGCTGTGCCAGAGGGGCTAAGCTGGGAGTCAGGAGATGGGGGCTGTGTTGTAGAGGAAGCTCCGTGATTGCCACAGAGAACATTCACTGGGAAGGGAAGGCCGGAAGCTGGGAGGCTGCCATAGCTTTGGGAGACCTGGGGCTGAGGGGAGCAGGTGGGTGGGAACACAGATGGAGAACCGTGACGTTTGCAGTGGAAAGCGCATGGGTGGGAGCTCACAGGCTCTGTGGTTACCAGATGGGCAGGAGATGCCGTGGGTGAGTAGGAGGTTCCAAGTGTGTGTGTGTGTGTGTGTGTGTGTGTGTGTGTGTAGTGGGGGCAGTGGGAATGGAGTTGGGGTGTCTGTAGAGGAGGTTCCAGAGTCATGTCCAGAGCATATGTGGGAAACATAGGGAATGTGGCTCAGAAGACTGGGGGCTGGAGGGTCTGAGGCTCAGGGCTGGAATGTGGGAGCTTCAGTTAACACTTCCAAGGGAAACTAAGAGTGCACCCACTTAGTGAGGAACAGAGAGGCTCAGGGCCAGAACTTAGAGGTTTGGTGGCCAGAGAGGGACAGTGAGCTGCCAAGGCCATACAGCAAGTGAGAATCAAGCTGCAGGGTCTGGGGGGGCCTTGTTACCATGGCTACCATGACTCCCTGGACTGGTTTCTGCGCCAGCTGACAAGCGGCAGGTTTTAGATTGTCTGTCTAATCTAGTGACTTGTTAATTAAGACAGGTATTTATTAAACACCTACTATGTGCCCTTAGTTTAAATTGCTGGGAATATAGTGTTGTGTAAAATAGACAAGCATTTCTACCCTAGTCTAGCTAGTAAAAAGGTCAGCCAAATGCCTGCCGAAACTAATAAGTAAAATGTATCATTTTGGCCAAGTTATATACACACACATATAATTTCAGCTGGGTGTGGTCACATGCCTGTAATCCCAGTACTCAGTGGGTAGAAGCTGAAGAATCAAGCCTGGTCTACATAGGGAGTTCCAGGCTAGCCAAGGTGAGAGAGTGAAACCTCGTCCAAATAACAAAAGCAGCCAAAGTGTGTGATTTCTGCAACCCTGGTGAAATGTGACAAAGAGCTCCTTTAGATAGATCTTCTCGGAGGAGGGGATGTTTGAACAGTGATCTACAGGAAGTGGGACTGAGCCAGTGGGAGGGAGATGGTGAGTGTTCAGTCAGAGAAAGCACATGTGTGGAGGACATGACTAAGGCTGAAGTAAGCGTCAAGGGAAGATGGAGGAGATGAACCCCCCCGCAACTCCTGTCCCTTGTAAGACGCTGAAGGATGCAGGTCATTGTCCTGGCCCACCCTGCTCCAAGGCCTCATGCTTGGCCCTCTGCTCTGCACACAGGCTGGTGCACTCAGGCCCCTCCAAGGGCTCAGTGCCCTATGATGCAGACCTGTCCTTTGCCCTGCGCACGGGTACACGGCACGGTGTGGACACTCACCTGTTCAGCGTGGAGTCGCCGCAAGAGCTGGCAGCCTGGACCCGACAGTTGGTGGATGGCTGTCATCGGGCTGCTGAAGGCGTACAAGAAGTGTCCACAGGTGTGCCAGGCGGAGCCTCTTGTGCCTAGAGGCGTTCGAGTTTCTTCTTTTGTGGCGCTTCTGGAGGGAGGGAGGGAGCGGATGGAGTTTGGGCTTTTTCAGGGGCCCCTATCTGGGGTATGCAGATGCTCCGGGAGGAAGGGAGACATTTTTTTCTTGGCGTCTTTCCTTATGTTATCCCTGTGATTCTGCTGGTGAGGATACAAGGTGGCGCACACCTTTAATTCCAGCACTTGGGGAGGTAGAGACAGGTAGATCTCTGTGGGTTTGAAGCCAGGCTGGTCTACATAGCGAGTTCCAGGCCAGCCACGGCTACACAGTGAGATCCTGTCTTGGGGGTGAGGCTATAGGTAAGATAGGGCACCAGTTAATTTGGATTTCAGATAAACAGTGAATATTTTCTTATGTCAATCTAAATTCTCCAGTTTATGTTTACATAAAATTTAAATTTAGCCTGCTAATCTTGCGCCTTTATGGGGTAAACATGGTGTCCATCACAGAATTTTACTCCCATTTACTTTATTGTGCTGAGGATTGAACCCAAGTCCTTGTACAGGATAGCTACATACTCTTCTACTGAGCCACACCCCAGTCCAAGCTTCCCTAACACACGTGGCTTTGCTAGAAATGAAATAAGATGCAGCTGTGGGTTCTCAAAGGCCCACCTTCTGTATTTTAGGAGAGGGTGGCTAGGCTAGGGGTTGTTCCGTGTGTCATGACAGAGCCTCCCATCCATGAAGGAACTGCAGGCAGGTTCCAGAGCTGCTTTAGGAGTTGAGTAGGCTTTGTGATCACCGAGGTGCCAGGGTCTGTGTTCACTGCTCTTTCTGCAGCCTGCACGTGGAACGGCCGACCCTGCAGCCTGTCTGTGCACATTGACAAGGGCTTCACCCTGTGGGCAGCGGAGCCTGGAGCAGCCCGAGCCGTGCTGCTCCGACAGCCCTTCGAGAAACTTCAGATGTCATCAGATGATGGCACGAGTCTCCTTTTCCTGGACTTTGGGGGTGCTGAAGGAGAGATCGTAAGTGGAGGACCTCCTCTGCATCCTGGGGGTGGGGATGCTTTCCCGAGGCCAGTCTGGACAGAATCCCTGACCCTTCTCTCTGTCCACTCTGCAGCAGCTGGACCTGCACTCGTGTCCCAAAACGATGGTCTTTATCATCCACTCCTTCCTGTCCGCCAAGGTCACCCGCTTGGGGCTCCTGGCCTAGAAGCTGTCGGCTGCACCAGCCCTGAAGAGGATCGTTCATCTTGTGGCCTGACCTGTCCTTCTGCTGCCTGCCTGCTCATCTGTGGGCTGAGGGAAGGGAGAGGAGGGGAGCTAGGGCCTCAGAGACCAGCCTGAGGAAGCAGAACTCAGACCTGGGACAGTGAGTCTGGCTTGTGATGGAGCAGCCTTCCTGCTGCTCACCTCCACCAGTGCCTTTCCAAGAGAGATATTTTGTGTACACAGAAGCCATTCCGAGCCTGGGACCTGACCCTGTGTGGATCCCGTCCCCAGCCAACAGCAGAGCTGCCAGGCCTCCTGGAGGCCCCTAAGCCACCCTGAGATCTCCAGAGTCTTCTGGGTCAGTGGCGAGAGGAAGGGGAGGAGCCTTTCTGTTCACTTCCCCTTGAGCCCCGTGGGGCGTCTGGGTTTTCTCCTCCTTCTCTCTCTCCTCCTTCATCTTGAATAATAAACAGCCTGTGAGCACATAGGCACCCGGCTCCGTGTTTGTGGTTTGTGTCTTTACACTGGGACTCTGAGGTGGCTCTGTAGTCCCAGAGGAACCAGAACAAGGTGTGAGATCCCTTTCCTGGAGAACTGGGTCTTCAAGTGAGCACCAGCTTTATCTATGCTCTGTGATAAGTGACCCTACAATCTAGCAGATCATCCTGTCTCCCATTCTGTGGGTCAGAAATTTGAGAATGGCTGAGTTGGATTTATTCCTGTCCGAGGTCTCTTATGAAATTCCAGCCAATGAGGAAACTGTCCCATGAAGTTACTTAATTAGCTTGGTTAGAAATTAGGCACTAGAAAATGAGGTGATGTGGTTAAGTTGAAAATTTCCAGTCTTGCTTACCCATTCATCTCACCTATACATCCACCAACCAATTGCTCGTCCAGAAGCATCTAGGATACATCTGTTGTAATCCTCAGTGATGTAGCCGAGAGCAACGTCGAGAGGTCTTTATCCTCAGCAGGAAGAAATCCCTCAAAATCTCCTGCAATCAAATGTGTGATGCCAATTGGTCAGACACAGGGAGTTAGCAGAGGGGACAGTGGAACCTCCCTTACCCGGTTTCATTTGTGTCAGGAGGAGACACTGCCGTGGATGCAGTGTAGAGAAGCATGCTTCAGTCAGCTTCTCCTGCAATGGTACTGTGACATCCACCCTGGACAAACCCAGTCCAGTCTCTATGCCTGCAACAGCAGACATTTACTTTCGTGAGTCTGGGCTGTGCATTGACAGTTTTACTACTGGGCTGGGCAGGGCGCTTTTGTTCTGGGCTGTTGGTTGGGCTTCCTAGGGTGTGCTTGCCCCTTGGGTAGGTCTGTGTAATGCAAAGAACAGTCAATCCCATGGGTCAGTCAGGTCATCTGCCTGACAGCGGGTGAAGAGAACATACAGTGGGGTGGTGGGGAGGGGAAATGAGTGCTCATGATGGGAACTTTCACCAACTAGCAGAATTAGATGAAAGATGATCATGGCAGGTAGAACATTCAGGTCTTAAAGCAGACAGAACACGGGGTTCCCAAACTTCTGGAATCAGAGGAGTTTGTTTCTTTTTCTAACCTTTACCAGTCCACAACGCCACACTAGCCCAGGAACCCAGTTGATCTACTGCCACAGCCCCAGATCCTTCGGCCCCACTCCTTATCCATGTCTTCCCCACACTGCAATGTATTCACCACACAGTTGCTACCCTACAGGCAAGGAGACTGGAGTCAGCAGCCACTACTTGGCTATGGTTATTCAACTGTCAGCCAGCACAGCCCCAGAGGGAACCCAGCCAGTCTGAGGTTGAGTTAGTCAGTGCTAAGAATAGGGCTTTGGGATCAGACTGCACTGTGGGTGTATCCCAAGGACTGCACAGCTCTATCATGCTGCGTGAGACTTTGCACGTGTCTACTTTTGTATACTCACCCTTAGATTTGTAAAATGAGTTAGTCTTTAAAAAAAAAACTCCCCCCCCCCCTCCAGAGAGGGTTTTCCTTTCTCTTTCTCTGTTTTGCTGTTCTGAAACTTTTTCTGTAGACTGGGCTGGCCTCGAACTCATAGAATTCCCCCTTTATCTGCTGGGATTTTTTTTTTCTTTCTGTCTTCTTTTTTGTTTTTGTTTTTTTGAGACAGTGTTTCTTTCTCTGTGTAGCCCTGGCTGTCCTAGAACACACTTTGTAGACCAGGCTGGCCTCAAACTTATAGAGATCCACCTGCCTCTGCCTCCTGAGTGCTGGGATTAAATAAGGTAACCATGAGGTTCTACCTTTATGACCCACCTTCACTTTGTGAAGACCCTACCTCCTATTTCCACTTTCTTGAAGGTTATGGTGTCAATATGTGGATTTGAGGGGACACACTCATTGAGACTGTCTTTGAAACAGGAGAAGGAGGTCCAAAATGTCTCACCCAGAGAATGCAGAGGTAGCGGATTACAGAGACCGTCAGAGGGATGGAGAAATAGCTGAGTGGTTTTTGGAGGATTGTACTAGAGCTTGACTCTGGGCCCACATCAGGTGGTTCACAACTACCTGTACCTCTAGCTTCATTTGGAAGTGTCCCACAGGCTGAGCCAACTCTAGCTTCTGGCTTTCCACACAGAAGTGCTTCTAGCTTCTTGCCCAGATACATAAACCCATAACTGGAAACAAAACAAAACAAAACAACAAAAGCCCATTGGCAAAGAGGAAGACTGGGACTGCCCCCACCCTCCAAATCCAGTCTCTTGATTCTACTCATGACAGGAAGAGGCCAGGAGGGGGCGCCTCTTTGCTACTCTTTATTTTGCTTGTAGACTTTGAACTGTCCACATGCAGTTTGTGCTTCAACCAAATGTTTTACACTTTAAAACTAGGTTTTATGGTTGTACTGGCTAGCTTTGTGTCAACTTGANACAGCTGGAGTTATCACAGAGAAAGGAGCTTTAGTTGGGGAAATGCCTCCATGAGATCCAGCTGTGGGGCATTTCCTCAATTAGTGATCAAGGGGGGAGAAGCCCCTTGTGGGTGGGACCATCTCTGGGCTGGTAGTCTTGGGTTCTATAAGAAAG
>NC_034592.1:136728144-136744669 GCF_900095145.1 Mus pahari | reverse complement strand
CAGTATGGAAATGTAAGCCGAATAAACCCTTTCCTCCCCAACTTGCTTCTTGGTCATGATGTTTGTGCAGGAAT
This sequence comes from Mus pahari, assembly GCF_900095145.1. Lineage (NCBI taxonomy): Eukaryota > Metazoa > Chordata > Mammalia > Rodentia > Muridae > Mus > Mus pahari. Next base: position 136,744,595 of record NC_034592.1, on the reverse strand, counting down.
AGAAACCCTGACTAAGACAATGGTGAAGCTTGGAAAAACACTTCTGCTACATAGGGTAGTTCTGACCCCAGGGCAGATTCTGGCTGAATCTGTTCTCAGTGTTTTCCTGAGTGTAGGGACTATGGGTTAGGTCTAGGGGAGAAGAGGTACCTTGGCTAAAGTCAGGGTCGTCAGGGAAGGGAGAGTGACTGAGGGGGTCAAGGCAGGAATGTGACAGGAGTAGGATAAGGAGGTGGTGAGGAACAACTAGGCTGTTCAGGGCCATCTGGGAGATCCAGGAAAGGCAAGGCTGTTTGGAGCTAGCCACAGAAACCACTGTTTAGTCTCTTTTCTTACTTCTTTTTACATTTATTCTATCGACGGAATCTTACTATGTAGCTCTTTCTGGCTTCGAATCAGCTTGTCTCTGCCTCCTGAGAACACTGAAGTGTGCTACAGTGTCGGGAGACGTGTGTGTGTGTGTGTGTGTGTGTGTGTGCATTTTGGGGGGTACTGGGGGTGGGAGTGGGAGTGTGTGTGTGTTTTGGGGGTTACTGGGGGTGGGAATGTGTGTGTGTTTTGGGGGTACTGGGGTGGGAGTGTGTGTGTTTTGGGGGGTACTGGGGTGGGAGTGTGTGTGTGTGTGTGGGGGGAGACGTCCCATGTCCCATGTCCCACCTGTGGAGTTCAGAGGGCTTTCGGGAGCCAGTTCTCCCTTCACCTTGTGGGTTCTGGGGAGTAGATCCCAGGGAGTCAAACAGCAAGTGTCTTACACGCTGAGCCATCTCACCACCCATGGCTCACCAGCCCCATGACTCACCAGCCCATGGGGGCCCCTTTTCTTAAAGGGTCTGGTGAGGGGAGGGAAGGAAAATACATATGGCAGGAGGGAGCTAACATGTGATAGATAGGCTTGAGGAGAAGTCAGAGCTCCTATTTTCCGGGGCCAGAACACCCCTAAGAATCCCTTACTCTCTTGGGGCAAGGGCAGATATAGACTCTGAGACTGCTCACCTGTTTTTTTTTTTTTTTTTTTTTTTTCTAATTTTTTAAAAAAAGATGTTTTTTTTCCCCCTGAGACAGGGTTTCTCTGTGTAGCCCTGGCTGTCCTGGAACTCACTTTGTAGACCAGGCTGGCCTCGAACTCAGAAATCTGCCTGCTTCTGCCTCCCGAGTGCTGGGATTAAAGGGGTGCGTCACCACCCCGGGCTCTTTTTTTTTTTTTTAATATAACTTGGGATGGGGATGTGTGGGAAGACTGTGTTGAAGCTGAGAATTTTTAAAAGAGATTTTATTAATTATATGTAAGTACACTAGATATCTTCAGACACTCCAGAAGAGGGCATCAAATCTTGTTACGGATGGTTGTGAGTCACCATGTGGTTGTTGGGATTCAAACTCAGGACCTTTGGAAGACCAGTCAATGCTCTTAACCACTGAGCCATCTCTCCAGCCCCATGCCTTGCTCTTAAAGATTTATTGAGCGGGTCTGGTGGCGCATGCCTTTAGTCCCAGCACTCGGAAGGCAGAGGCAGGCGGATTTCTGAGTTCGAGGCCAGCCTGGTTTACAGAGTGAGTTCCAGAACAGCCAGGGCTACACAGAGAAACCCTGTCTCGAAAAAACCAAAATAAGTAAATAAATAAAATAAAAGATTTATTTATTTGTTTTATGCACAATAGTACAGTGTCGCGGTCTTCAGACACACCAGAAGAGGGCATCAGATCCCATTACAGATGGTTGTGAGCCACCATGTTGCTGGGAATTGAACTCAGGACCTCTGAAAGAGCAGTCAGTGCTCTTAACCGCTGAACCATCTCTCCAGCCCGCCTACCTGGTTTTAAGCTTTATTTAATTTTTTTTTTTGGGGGGCGGGGTATTAGCATTTAAAGAAGTGAGTCTCAGGTCTCTATTTTTCAAAACCAGTGACCTGAGACTCGAGGCCGGCAGGAAACACTTCCGTTAGCACACCGCAGGCGAAAGTCACGGCGGAACAGAAGTTGCACGCCTAGGCGCGCAGCGGAGGACTCCTGAGAAGGGACCGACGCAGACCGACCGTTTCCGGTTTCGGACGCGGACCTCGTAGTCGTGGAAGGTGAGAGGCTTGAGATGGAGTTAAGTGTCCTGCGGGTGACCAGCGGTGGCGCAGGGCGACTCGCAGCGGCCAGGAAAAGCCAGAAGCGCTAGGGAAAGGTATCACTGGGCAGAGTTAGGCCCTGAGTAGGACCGCTGCGAGTGTAGCCCAGCCCTGCTGCCTTGGCCAAGTCCCAGCGTCCTTCCAAGCCCTAGTGTTTGCTCTGTGAAGCACAGATGCGGGGCTGATCGGCCTCGGAGGGTGGCCACGGGGCTCACGCAGCGCCGCCGCCACGCCCAGCACTCACACGCTTGGATGTGGTATGTGGTTCCGCGCTGTGCTGTGCAAAAACTTGAAACTTTTGATCCTCCCGCCAGGTTCATCTGAAAGGACCGTTCCCCATCCCAACACTCAGATATGAAGGCGCGCCCAGATCCCGGCCTAGGCGGGCTAGGCAGCAATGACATTCTGATTCTTAAGATCCATGTTTTGAAATGAAGTGTGGGTTGTTAGTGAATGGTTGTGAGCCACCACGTGGTTGCTGGGAATTGAACTCAGGACCTCTGGAAAAGCAGTCAGTGCTCTTAACCACTGAGCCATCCCTCTAAGGCGCCCCTCCCCCAGCCCCAATCTAGTTTTTTTTTTTTTTTTTTTTTTTTTAATTTATATTGATTTTATTAAGTTAAAAATTTAAAAAATATGGAACGCTTCACGAATTTGCGTGTCATCCTTGCTCAGGGGCCATGCTAATCTTCTCTGTATTGTTCCAATTTTAGTATATGTGCTGCCGAAGCGAGCACCCAATCTAGGTTTTTAATGTGTGATTCTTATAATATTTGGCAAGAAGTAAGGTCCTATTGTACTTTTTTTTTTTTTTCAAAATAGATGTGACATTTGTAGTAGTCCAGAGGTGAGAATTTGACTTGTAAAAACGTGGTCTCACAACCATTAAAGGGCAGAAGTAGATGATTTGAAAGCTCACACCTGGGCTGTTAAGATGGTTCACATACCATAATATGCATAAAAATAAAAATGTGAAAAAAAAATAAAACTCAAACCAAAAGTCTCTTCAACAACAGAGTAGGTTAGTGTTTGTTTTGTGTGTGTGTATGTTTGTTATTTTTTTTAAATTGCATTTTATTTATTTGGTTTTTGTTCACGTGCTCATGCACATGAATGTGTGTCATAGTGTGTGTGTGTGTGTAGAGAGAGGAATCTATGGAAATGAATTCTTTCTCTCTACTGTGTGTGGCTCTCAGGTAGTCAGGCTTGGTGGCAGGTGCCTTCATCCACTAAGCCATGTCACTGGGCCTCCTTTAGTTATTTTCACCTGTAAATTAGAGATATAATATGTTTTAAGAGCCCTCACACTGTTGTCCAGGCAGTCCTGGAACTTCTGGGCTCAAATGATCTTCTGCCTTAGCCTCCCAAGTTACTGGGAATATAGGTTTACCATGCTGGATTAAGGTAAACTAGCATAAAACGTACCTTAAGGGAGGTGGTGGTGCACACCTTAAATCCCAGCACTCAGGAGGCAGAGACAGGCTGATCTCTTGAGTTTCAGGCCAGCCTGCTCTACAGTGCAAGTTCCACAACAGTCAGGGCTACACAGAGAAACCCTGTCACAAAACAAAACAAAACAGTGCCTTGGAACAGGGTATGGTAGTCTGTGCTTGTGATTCTGTCATTTGGAAGACTGAGGTGGGAGGAATGAGAAAAGTAGGAGGTCAGTATGGACTACATAGGAAGATCTCAAAAAAAAGAAAGAAAAGAAAAAAATGAATAAACAAAACCTAACCTCACCTAACCTTGCAATCCACCCAGCCTGGACTACATAGGAAGTTGAGTTCCAAGCCAGCCCAGAATAATCCTGAGGTTAATTCTCAACACCTCCTATGAGCCCTGCTCCCCTGAAAGGCTTTCTTCTGTTTTAGCGAGGAAGCGTGTCCAGAGCTGGCCTGTATGGAATGTGCCATAAATACCGGTGTGTTTCCTTCTTCTGCAGATTTAGAACTTCAGGTGCCATGCGTCCTTTACAGTGTGTCCTCCGGGCACAGAGGTGGTCAGCACCGTTGACCTCCATGTGCTGGGTGTTGCTTAGGACCTGCAGAGCACATAGCAGTGTGTCCAGCACTTCCAGTCCAGAGGGGAAGAGCTCAGAGGTTCCGAAGGATTTCAGCTCCAGGCTAGCCACTGGACCGACTTTTCAGCATTTTTTAAGAAGTGCCTCAGCTCCTCAAGAGAAACCATCTTCTCCAGAAGTGGAGGACCCACCTCCCTATCTCGCAGGGGATGAACTTCTAGGAAGGCAGAGAAAAGGTTGGCTTTATTTTTTCCCTTTGGCTTCCTTGCTCCCTCGCAGCACCTGTGGCCTGATTGCTTTTGCTGTTCTCTTACTACATTCTTGGCTTTAGAGGGTTGATAGTGTGGGTAGATTGATAGTATAAAACCGTCAGAGCCCACCATCAGTAGCAGTACTCTAAAGAAACTGAAGGGCTGGGCTGCGGGAGAGTTGTGTGGTGGGGTGGTTGCCTAGCATCTGAGAATCTCTGAGCTCCATCCACAGCATCCTCATCTCCTCAAGAAAACACTCAAAGCTGTGCACACGTGAATTGTAGCCCACTCACTATGGAGATACTGCAATCCCTGTTTCAATTATAATTCTTAGGATTGCATTTAAATTACATCATTTATTGTCAGTGTGTGGCAGCTGCTGAGGTCAGGGCATAACTTGTGACACTTCATTGTCTCCTTCCACCATGTGAGTTGAGAGGTTAAAAGTCATCAGGCTTGGTGGCGGAGGCCTTATCCACTGAGCCATCTTGCCCAAGCCTACTCCCTGTCTTTTGAAGCTGGGTCTTGTTGTGTAGCCTAGGTTAGTCTGGAACTCATAATCCTCTTGCCTCAGCCTCCTAACTGATGGAATCACTGATGCCTGCCACCTCTTCTGATTTAGATTTTTTTCCTTGGGCCTGGCAAGATGACTCAGAAGGTAAATTTGCTTGCTATCAAGTGTGATGACCTGAGTTTGACCCCTGGAACCCACATGGTAGGAGAGAGCTGACTGCCACAAGTTGTCCTTTGACCTCCGAATTGGTGCCATGGCACGTGTGCTTACTATCTTCCAAAATATATATGAAAAAAATTGGCTAGGCATGTGGCACACACTTTTGATCTCAGCACCTGGCAGGCAGAGCAGCGGGGTCTCTGTGAGTGCAAGGCTAGCCTGGTCTACATAATGAGTTCTAGGTTAGCCAGAGCTATATAGTTGAGAACCCGCCAGGACAAAACAAAGCCCCTGATGTTTCTTGTCTTTTTTGTTTTACTTTTTGAGAAATAATCTGTCTCTTTAGCCCAGGTTGTCCTGGAGCTTACTGTGTAGCCCAGGTTGGCTTCACACTCATGGCTCTCCTGCCTTGGCCTCCCATGTGTTGGCTTTATGGGTATGACCCACTATGCCTGGCTTCCACTGGGAATTATAGTCTGCTGGTGGTAATGAGGTTGTAATTAGAAATATGATTTGAAAGAGCCTACTGAAGTATGAAATTCATGTTTTGGAACTTTGTGTAAATTTGTTTTTTTTGTTTTTGTTTTTTTTCCTTTGGTTTTTCGAGACAGGGTTTCTCTGTATAGCCCTGGCTGTCCTGGAACTCACTTTGTAGACCAGGCTGGCCTCGAACTCAGAAATCTGCCTACCTCTGCCTCCCGAGTGCTGGGATTAAAGGCGTGCGCCACCACGCCCGGCTTATTATTATTTTTTTTTAAAGATTTATTTATTTATTATATGTAAGTACACTGTAGCTGTCTTCAGACACTCCAGAAGAGGGTGTCAGATCTTGTTACGGATGGGATGGTTATGAGCCATCTTGTGGTTGCTGGGATTCAAACTCAGGACCTTTGGAAGATCAGTCAATGCTCTTAACCACTGAGCCATCTCACCAGCCCGTACATTTGTATTTTTACTTCATAATATGTCCGTGTCTTTTTCATTTTTATTCTGTGGTGTGTACCCTCTGGCCAGTGCTGCTGCTTCCAGAGGCTAGAGAACCCTTTGTTTAGAGGGAGGACTGTGTGTGATACAGGGACTTGAATTTAGGTTTTCCTTAGATGAATAAAAAGGGTCAATAACCCTTACTGTTTTAGTTGCTTCTGTAGGCCTATTTCCTTGATTCTAAGGGGGCACATTTCCCTTATATTTCAGATACTATGCATGTTATAGGCATGTGTATGTTATGTTGTATTTCCTTGTTCTGAAAGGCTGTTACTAATTTGGGAGGATCCCTCTGGCAGTTGATGGTGTTTTAGGGTTGAGGCAACATTGGACTTTGTGGATAATCAGTTGCTTCGGGTGTTTCTGAGGACTTTGGCAGGGAGGCCCAAGTCATGTGGCCCTCTGCCTACCTTGGAATCAGCCTGCCTTTCGTTGCAGTCTACCTCGAGACCTATGGCTGTCAGATGAACGTGAATGACACAGAGATAGCCTGGTCCATTTTACAGAAGAGCGGCTACCTGCGGACTAGCAACCTCCAAGAGGTACTTGAATTCCTTGCTTCCCTGTTTCCTGAGCTTGGGCTCCCCTGCTTTGGTGCAGGTTCTTAGATGCAGTGGATCTCAGGAAGAGGATGCTGCCTGCTGAGTCAGTTCCTTTGAGTGATGTGTTAATTTCTCTTAGTGACATGTACTGTATGACAGGCATATTCTAGTTCAGCTATTTTGAGTTCTCATGATGCTGTTCATCTTCAGGAAAGGAGTTATCAAACTTGTTGTGGTAACATGTGGCTGTAATCCTAGCCTTGGGAAGTGGAGGCAGGAGGATGTAGAATTTGAGAAAGATTGCTTGTGGAGAGTGGAGGACAGGCTTAAGGAGTTAATGCATAATGGATAAAGAACTTTCATTGGGAAGTTCTCAAAGGAGACAGTGGGAGTGGTTACATTATAGTGTTCAAGTGTTCTTGTTACAGCCCTATAGCCTTAAAAATGGTTAAAATGATAGGATTTATTTTATCATAATAATAGAAAAAAAAAGCAGGTGGACTGCATGGTACTGATTCTGCAAGGCTATTCTCAATGTTTCTAAGTTTCTTTTTCTTGCTCTCTACTAGGCTGATGTGATCCTTCTTGTCACGTGTTCTATCAGGTACAAATTTGTTTTTAAAAGTTTTATTTATCTATTATTTATATGAGTACACTGTAGCTGTCTTCAGAAACACCAGAAGAGGGCATCAGATTCCATTACAGATGGTTGTGAGCCACCATGTGGTTGCTGGGAATTGAACTCAGGACCTCTGGCAGAGCAGTCACTGTTCTTAACCACTGAGCCATCTCTCCAGCCCCTACACATTTGTTCTTTCCATAAGAAGTGAATATATTGTGTATAATCATGCCAAGGAGGCTTGCTTATGGTGATGAACCAATGGCTGCAGGTCAGTGAGAGTTAAAAGTTTTTCCTATACTAGAGATAGTCCTGATACAACTAGGTGACATTTGCTGAGCATGACCTGTGTGTTGGGTTCCATGTGAACAGTATACATGGATGTTTTAATTCTCACAGTAGCAATTTGTGCGGTTGTTTCTCTTACAAAAGCCATGTTGTCTGGGCATGGTAGTACACACTACAATCCCAGCACTGCGGAAGTTGAGGAGGAGGAGGAGTGTGAGTTCTAGACTAGCCTGGACTGCGCAGTGTGATCTGCCTAAAACGTGAAGAATAGCCACAAGAATGCCCAAACCAAGCTCTATACGTTAGAGAGTTTTTAAACCAAAAGTCCTGAGCTCCTAAATTTCCTGATGTTTTCTGGCTCCTAATGGCATATTCTTGTAATGTATGTACCTGATTTGATGTATAGCCAAATGGTTGGGAAATAGAATTCTGAAAAGAGATGAATGGCATCTTCGTAGGTGGCTAAGAAGTACTTGGTCATAAGTTCATCAAAAGTGGTAGACTGTAGAGGTGGCTCAGCAGTTAAGTGCACTGGCTGCTCTTCTAGAAGACTTGAGTTCAGTTTCTAGCACCCACATGGCAGCTCACAGTTGTCTTTAGTTCCAGTTCCAGGGCATCTGTGTAGCATGTTGTTTTTGCCACCCTCCTTTAAGCTCCTGGCAGACTGTGGTACCAGCCCTATCCATGTTCTCTCAGACCTATGGATGAAACACACACACACACACACACACACACACACACACACACACACACACACAAATTCATTTTCAACTTGCCTTATTGTCTCAGTTGCTGTGCACGTCTAATCTCCTGCCATAGGCCGCTTCACCTGGGATCTCACATGACTGGTCACCTTTTCTCCCTCCAAAGCATGATGACATCTCCCTTTTCTTCCTGCATCTCTTAGCTTCCTGCGAGGACCTGGAGTCCCATCTCTTTCTTTCTGCCCAGCACTTGGTCCCTGGCATCTTTATTGATCAAGAACCAATTGGGAAATAGAACCTCAACACTCCCTACAGATCTGATCCCTCTACAGGTACTAGGCACACAGCTGTTGGGTACACAAACATACTTGTAGGCAAAACACCCATATGCATACCAAATTAAAGACATGAATTTAAAAACAAGCAAACACACCCTCTTTTGTTTGTTGTTCAGGCATGTTAGTATTAGTGTTTCCACAACTGCCTTTAATATTAACTCATTGATCTGACGTGTTTCTTGTGGGGTCTTTGTTGATTGATGCTGAGCTGGTTGTTAGGAGAGATTCAGAAATGAACCTTCCATAAAGCCAGGCTTTAAGAGCTTGGTCTGGGGCTGGTGAGATGGCTCAGCGGTTAAGAGCACTGACTGTTCTTCCGAAGGTCCAGAGTTCAAATCCCAGCAATCACATGGTGGCTCACAACCATCCATAATGAGATCTGATGCCCTCTTCTGGTGTGTCTAAAGTTAGCTTCAATGTACTTACATATAATAATAAATAAGTCCTTTAAAAAAAAAAGAGCAGCCGGGCGTGGTGGCGCATGCCTTTAATCCCAGCACTCGGGAGGCAGAGGCAGGCGGATTTCTGAGTTCGAGGCCAGCCTGGTCTACAGAGTGAGTTCCAGGACAGCCAGGACTACACAGAGAAACCCTGTCTTGAAAAACCAAAAAAAAAAAGAGCTTGGTCTGATATTGGGACTAAGGCAAGTCTGTAAGTAGCCCACTAACATCTGACAGAAAATACTAAGTAAATATCAGACAAGCCAGGGTGGTGGCTTATGCCTGTAATTTTAGTAGTTGGGAGATCAAGGAAGATGGTTTGAGGACAGTTTAGGCTATATAATGAGTTTTAGGTTAGCTTGGGCTACCGAATGTTTGAAACAACAAAAACAAATTGCCACATTCAGGAGAAGCAGAGTTAAGATGGAGTGTGCCTGAAGGGAGGAGACTCACAGAAGAGTTGGGGAAGGGTTTGTGAAGGACGTGGTTTCTGAGTTTTGTTTAAGGCTGGTCTGGATTTCGAGAAGTATAGGGAGGCTATCATCAGGGTAAAAGAACGATAGCAAGTGGTGCTTTTCCAGTTTGTTTCCCTGAGTTAAAGGTAGATACCCGTGGAAGGGTTCAGATGGCGTTCGTTTTCTTTCCGTTGCCCTGTTGTCCTATCTTGCTCTGTAGTTTATTTTTGGCTCATTTTCACCACTTTGGATCTTTGCAGGGAGAAGGCTGAGCAGACCATCTGGAACCGTTTACATCAGCTGAAAGTCCTGAAGACAAAGCGACCACGCTCCCGAGTACCTCTGAGGATCGGGATTCTAGGTATCCAGTTATTTTCAGATTATTCCATTTTGAGATTTGTGTTACTTGAGTGACAGAAGCCATCTAGGAGGGGACAAGGCTAACAAGTGACTTTTTTAGAGATGGCCCACCATTTTGGATGGCCTGTGATAGGTGAGCTCTAAAAATGTAGGGTCCTTAGAGACTTTGTCCCAGGATCGCTTCTCACTGCTGACATGCCTTTCCTGTCACTGTCACATAGCCTAGTGATTCCTGGGCATCCTATTGGGCAGATCAACATGAATTTATACGCTCATGTAGTAATGCTGTGTAGACAAATTGATGATTTTTTTTTTTTTTTTTTTTTTTTTTTTTTTTTTTTTTTTTGAGACAGGGTTTCTCTGTATAGCCCTGGCTGTCCTGAATTCACTTTGTAGACCAGGCTGGCCTCGAACTCAGAAATCCGCCTGCCTCTGCCTCCCGAGTGCTGGGATTAAAGGTGTGCGCCACCATGCCCGGCATGCCCATGAACATTTAAGAAGCCTACAGAACCCCAAATAGACTCGACCAGAAAAGAAATTTCTTCCAACACATAATAATCCGAACAACAAATGCACTAAGTAAAGACAGAATATTAAAAGCAGTAAGGGAAAAAGGTCAAGTAACATATAAAGGCCGGTGCGCACTAGGCTCCGCACCACGATGTACAGACTGGCCTCGAACTCAGAAATCCGCCTGCCTCTGCCTCCCGAGTGCTGGGATTAAAGGCGTGCGCCACCATGCCCGGCTCAGATTTGTGATCAAGAAATTCATTCATTCTAGGTCAGGTCCAAGGATGAAGTCACAGGCCATGTGATAAAGCAAGGCCACATGAAACTGTTGCTTTGAACTTATAATGAGCTTATAGAATGAAACACTGCTTTGAACTTACTATTGTTATCCTTCTGTAACATTTCTCCCCTTTTGTGTAACACTTTATCTGAGATAATTTTATAAAGAACTTTTGTCTAAGAAGGTATGCAAAGGCCAGAGAGAAGAAATAAAGTGTGGCATCTGGGCCTCTGCCCCATCCACCAATTGTATATATTTGTGTATATTGCAGATCCAGGGGATTCAACTCTGTTTTCTGAATTTCACAGGCAATTGCACTCATGTGCACACTCATACACAGGTGCCCATTCACATAAACAAAAACCAATAGAAGGAGCTTGTAAAAGGTGTACTTTAAAGGTTTTTGTTGTTTTTATTGTTGTTTTTTCAAGACAGGACTTTCCTGGAGCTCTCTCCATAGACTGGGATGGCATTGACCCATCTGCCTCTCCCACCTGAGTTCAGGGTTAAAGGTGTGTGCTGCCACCACCTCTGCCACCACCAGTTCACTTTAAAGTTTTTTTTTTCGAGACAGGGTTTCTCTGTATAGCCTTGGCTGTCCTGGAACTCACTCTGTAGACCAGGCTGACCTCGAACTCAGAAATCCACCTGCCTCTGCTTCCCAAGTGCTGGGATTAAAGGCGTGTGCCACCACTGCCTGGCTACTTTAAAGTTTTATGGACTTAATAAAATAATATTTTTGGGGGGTTATGAATTATATCAGCATAATTTATATTATTTCTCATAGGTTTAGCAAATTTTAAGGGCTGAAAGAGAAAAAAGTGTTAGTGTAGTTGCAAACTTTAGACATAGGCTTCTGATGTATTTTTCATTATTTATTTATTTATTTATTTATTTTAAAGATTTATTTATTATATGTAATTACACTGTAGCTGTCTTCAGACACACCAGAAGAGGGCATCAGATCTCATTACAGATGGTTGTGAACCACCATGTGATTGCTGGGACTTGAACTCAGGACCTCTAGAAGAGCAGTCAGTGCTCTTAACCACTGAGCCAACTCTCTAGCTCTCAGTATTTTTTATTTTAATGGTAATTAATTTTTACCTTTGGGAAGAAGCAGTTTCTGTCTGAGAGGCTTTTGGAGGGCAGAGACTGCTGTTCAGTCATTCACGGTGAGCTTGGTTGGTCTCCAGCAAGGATGGAGAGATTGAGTTGCTCTGAATATTTCTGTCATGTTCTTGTATTTGAGCATATGGGTTCAGTGCTATGGGTTTGGTTTGAAGGATAATACTAAACTCTCAGAGAAGATTTCTGCATTTTGGTCTTCAATGCAGTTATAAATCATGTGCACTGAGCAAAAGCCAGGAACCAGATGAGCCGGGCAAAAGGTGATAGTTTGTTTTGCTTCCTAGGCTGCATGGCTGAGAGACTGAAGGGAGAGATCCTCAACAGGGAGAAGATGGTAGATCTCTTGGCTGGTCCAGATGCCTATCGAGACCTTCCCCGGCTGCTGGCTGTTGTGGAGTCAGGTCAGCAAGCAGCAAATGTGCTTCTCTCTCTGGATGAGACCTACGCAGATATCATGCCAGTCCAAACGAGCCCCAGTGCCACTTCTGCCTTTGTGTGAGTCACTGTGAGAGCTGGGGGACGAGTGGCTCCCTTCTCTCTTGCTTTTGAAATAGCATGTTAATCTTACCATGTTGAGCATAGAAATAGCAATCAGTTTGCACAGTTTATGGTATAACATACAGAAACCAACCTCTGATACAGTAACTCCCCCCTCCCCATCATCCCTGCCACACCCATCATCCCTGCTGTCATCCCTGATCACTGCTCTCTGAGGCCATTTCTCAAAGGTTTCCATGTCAGTCATTTCTTTTGTTTGTATTTATTAATTAATTAATTAATTAAATATTTATTTATTTATTTATTTATTTATTTATTTATTATATGTAAGTACACTGTAGCTGTCTTCAGACACTCTAGAAGAGGGCATCAGATTTCATTACAGATGGTTGTGAGCCACCATATGGTTGCTGGGATTTGAACTCAGTACCTTTGGAAGAGCAGTCGACGCTCTTAACCGCTGAGCCATCTCACCAGCCCCTATTTATTTATTTTTTGTTTTTCAAGACAGGGTTTCTCTGTGTAGCCCTGGCCATCCTGGAATTTGCTCTATAGACCAGGCTGGTCTTGACCTCAGAGATCCGCCTGCCTCTGCCTCTTGAGTGCTGTTATTAAAGGAGTACACTACCACCACCCAGCTTGTCATTTCTTTTTTTTTTTTTTTTTTTTTTTTTTTTTTTTTTTTTTTTTTTTTTTTCCGAAACAGGGTTTCTCTGTATAGCTCTGGCTGTCCTGGAACTCACTCTGTAGACCAGGCTGGCCTCGAACTCAGAAATCCTCCTGCCTCTGCCTCCCAAGTGCTGGGATTAAAGGCGTGCGCCACCACGCCCGGCCCAGCTTGTCCTTTCTTACTTAATCCTTCTAGAACTATCCCTTGTATATGGAGTCATATACTCATATGGATTCTTTTCCTAACTTCCTTTTAAAACGTACATGTTCCTGCATGTTCCACAAGAGGGCGCCAGATCTCATTACAGATAGGAGCTTGTGGTTGCTGGGGATTGAAATCAGGACCTCTGGAAGAGCAGCCATACGTACGTGCTCTTGACGTATGAGCCATCTCTCCAGCCCAATATAGTTGTGAATTTGTGGCCACTTTGTGTGTTCCAGGCCAGTCTCTGTTATTTGGAAAGCCATTGTCGTAGAATTAGAAAACAGTAGCTGGGAAGAAGCCCCTGACAGTTGGGAGCAGGAGGCAGGAGCATTGCTTGCTGTGAGTTCAAGGGTAGTCTGGCAATTCAGGACTCCATCATTGAGAGACCTTGATTCAGGAAAGCAAAGCTGGAGTCAGATACGGTGGTGCATATCTGTAAATGCAATACTTGGGACATGGAGGCAGGAGGATCAGGAGTTATAAGATCATCCACGGGTTTTACCACATAGCAAGTTTAAGTCTACCCTGACTCACATATGATCCTATCTTAAAGGAAAAGGTTGTGTGAGAAATGCAAACTATATTTTAAATTCAGGCTCTGTTTATAATGTGTATAGACAGAGTTTGTTTTCAGTCTCTACATGAAAGTTCCAATATTAGTATAGGTATATACTATTATACCTATAGAAATGGTTAGCAGCGCCAAAGTGCTGAGTCAGGCCTCACCACTGCGCATTCCACCAGCGTGCCACCAGTTACAGTCTGGTTCATAGTGATTGTGTACTTGCAGGTCTCACTCTAGATCAGTGTGACGTTAGAGGCACAGAAAAGACCTAAGACCACTGAGAGCTGTGACCCATTGCTTGAGATATGCTAAGACACCATTGCCCCCTTGATAATTGTCTTCTGATGCTTTCTTCCCAGATCCATTATGCGGGGCTGCGACAACATGTGTAGTTACTGTATCGTGCCGTTCACGCGTGGCCGGGAGAGGAGCCGGCCAGTTGCCTCCATTCTCGATGAAGTGAGGAAGCTCTCTGAGCAGGTGAAGTTGTTCAAACTCTCTTCTGCTGAGCATGTTCTGGCCAGGCTGACGACAACCTTTCTAATCATGTGCCTGTCCACAAGTAGTTCCATCACTGGGAGCTTGTAAAAATCTATTTTCACCTGCCTAAATACTAAATTTATCTCCTCCTTCCCCATTTTCAACTCCCCTATAGTACAAAACTCCTTTAGGATAGATATATTCTGTTTAAGGGATTGATGGTGATAGAAACCTGCCTTTACTTCCTGAGTTGGGATTACAGGCGTGCACATTCTTTACTTAAGGTTTTATTCTGTTGTCCAGTTTTTGGATAAGATACTTAAGTATGAAATTATTGGATTAAAAATAGATTTCTTTATGTTTCTTGGTAGACTCAGGTAATATTTTAAAAATTTATTTAAATTCATGCTTTGCCTCCATGTCTGTCTGCCTCCACGTATGAGGGTGTCAGATAACATGCAACTGGAATTACAGACAGTTGTCAACTGCCGTGTAGGTGTTAGAATTTCAATCTGGGTCCTTTGGAAGAAAAGCCAGTGCTCTTAACTGCTGAGCCTCTTTCCAGCTCCTGATTCATCTAATTTTTTATCAGTGGTTTGACATGAAGCTGTTCACTAAGGGTTTTTTTTATTTTTTATCTTTATTTCTTTATGTTTTTGGTTTTTCGAGACAGGGTTTCTCTGTGCAGTCCTGGCTGTCCTGGAACTCACTCTGAAGACCAGGCTGGCCTCAAACTCAGAAATCCTCCTGCCTCTGCCTCCCAAGTGCTGGGATTAAAGGCATGCGCCACCACTGCACTGCCCAGCTTGTTTACCAAATTCTAAACTTGTTTTCAACATGTTTTTCCTGTTTTCAGGGTCTAAAAGAAGTGACTCTTCTTGGTCAGAATGTTAATAGTTTTCGGGACAATTCAGAAGTCCAGTTCAATAATGCAGGGTCTACCAACCTCAGCCGTGGCTTTACCACCAACTATAAACCCAAACAAGGGGGGCTTCGTTTTTCTCACCTTCTGGATCAGGTTTCAAGAATAGATCCTGAAATGAGGATCAGATTCACCTCTCCTCACCCCAAGGATTTTCCTGATGAGGTGAGTGGTGATGATATTTAGTGTTATAACAAACGTTATCAGCACCTGAAAGCATATTATTGCCTGGACCCATAGTGTATGCAGAGACCTTGAATCCTGCTTTGAGGATTCTGTGTTACATTACAATATCTCCTTGCAGAATGACTGGTCCTTCGGCAAGATTTTAAAGTCCCCCAGGAAGGTGATAGGATGGCTTTGAATGGGAACTTGGGACCACTTGTGTAGTGAGATGTTCTGTCAAGGTAGACAGCTGCATGGTAGTTAGTGATGGTGGTGGTGGAGATAGAGTGAGGACAGAAGGAGGCAATATGATGTAGTGGGAAAGTGCCCAGACTTCTGTAGCCTGAGACACACTTGGACTCAAATCCCATCTTTACAATCCTAGCTTTGAGAAGTGGATACAGGTGGATTATGAGTTCCAGGCCAGCCTTGGCTACATAGTGAGTACCAAGCCAGTTAGGACAACTTAGCAAGACTATGTCTTCTGTTTTTTTCTTTCCCAAGATAGGGTTTCTCTGTGTAGCCCTAGCTGTCTTGGAACTCACTTTAACTCTGAGGTCTGTCTGCCTTTGCCTCCTAAGTGCTGTGATTAAATGTGTGTACCCAATCAGCCTTTTAATTACTTGACAATTAGCCTTCGAGGAGAAACAATGAGAGGAGTGTTGTACTGAGCACTGTGTTACATGCTTTATTCTGGCACGTAGGAAGCAGAGTCAGGCAGAGTCAGGCTGAGGTAGATACCAGCCTTGTCTACACAGAGACATCTGGGCTCAAATGAAACCTCCTCCCAGAATGTAGAGAATATTGTTTTTCTACATGATTCTTTGGAGAGCCTTAGGTAACCCATAATGTGTTCTGTTTGATCAGGTTCTTCAGCTGATTCGTGAGAGACACAACATCTGTAAGCAGATCCACCTGCCAGCCCAGAGTGGAAGCAGCCGTGTACTGGATGCCATGCGGAGAGGGTCAGATTCACTTGGAGAGAGGACATCCTTTAGTTTTCCCGTTGTCCTGAATAACTAAATACTGCATTTGTTGCTAAGGACCTAGTATGGTATACAGCATACAGTAGCGAATTAATAAGTGATTGTTGTTTGAGTAAATCTGTGGACAGTTGAACTCGATCCCTAAACAGAATAGGGATCGAGTCTCTATTTGCTTAACATTTTTTAAAGTGCTTACTGGGAGCCATATTTTAAATTTTAGATTTTTGTGTGTGTGTGTGGGGTGGGGTGGGG
>NC_034592.1:136726920-136728133 GCF_900095145.1 Mus pahari | reverse complement strand
GGATTTGAACTCTGGACCTTTGGAAGAGCAGTCGGGTGCTCTTACCCACTGAGCCATCTCACCAGCCCTTGTTTTGTCTTTCAAGACAGGGTTTCACTGTGTAGCCCTGTCTGACTAGGAACTTTTTCTGTAGACCAGACTGGCCTTGAACTCATAGAGATCTGCCTGCCCCTGCCTCTCAAGTGGGATTAAAAGTGTGCTCCTCTGCCACTGGTGAAATTTTAGTCTTTAAAAACTTGAAAGTTTTAAAATATAAATGCAGGTCACATGACTCTCTTTGGAAATAAATTTGCAGAGGTGAGACCCAGAACTTTGCCTTATTTTCCACAGAGGCAAAGATTAAGGGACTTCCTTTCTTTATTGTATATGGGTCTTTTGCCTGCATGTATGTCTACATCACATGTCTACATCAAGGAGGCCAGAGGCAGCGTTAGATCCCCTGAGAACGGAGTTGCAGATATGAGCTGCCATGTGGGCTCTAAAAACTGAATAGACAGTGCTCTTGACCACTGAGCCACCTCTCCAACACCTAAAGGTCTTCTTAAGTGTTTGATTTTTTTCTTGATTTGTTAAATACTAGGTCCTTAGGAACTGCAGTATGTGTGTGTGGAAACCAGAGGACAAGAGTCATGAGTTGGTTTTCTTTTCTTTTCTTTTCTTTTCTTTTTTTTTTTCTTGTTTTTTTTGAGGCAGGATTTCTCTGTGTACCCCTGGCTTTCCTGGAACTCAGTCTGTAGACCAGGCTGGCCTCGAACTCTTTTGCCTATTTTAAATTTTAGAAATTCGAAATTTGCCTGCCTCTGCCTTCCAAGTGCTGGGATTAAAGGCCTGTGCCACCACACCCGGCCATGAGTTGGTTTTCTTGAAGAAGAAAACCATGTCTGTTCCAGGGATTGAACTTAAATCACTGGGTTTGGTAACAGGTAACTGTCTGCTGAGACATCTCACTGGCCCAAAGGGGTGTTTTATCTACATTTGTGGATGTGAAATCACAAATTGAAAAATGAGTACCCGTGTAAATTCACAGTGTTGTCTCTGTATAGCGTTCATTTAAATAAGATTGAGCCAGGTAGCCGGGCGTGGTGGCGCACACCTTTAATCCCAGCACTTGGGAGGCAGAGGCAGGCAGATTTATGAGTTCGAGGCCAGCCTGGTCTACAAAGTGAGTTCCAGGACAGCCAGGGCTACACAGAGAAACCCTGTCTCGAAAAAC
>NC_034592.1:136707058-136726909 GCF_900095145.1 Mus pahari | reverse complement strand
GGCCAGCCTGGTCTACAAAGTGAGTTCCAGGACAGCCAGGGCTACACAGAGAAACCCTGTCTCGAAAAACAAAAAAAAAAAAAAAAAAAAAAAAAAGATTGAGCCAGGTGTGGTGGTGTACTCCTATGGTGCTAGCAGTTGGGAGGTAGAGCCAGGAAGAACAGCAGTTTAAGGCTAACGAGCTACACAAGACCTTCTTGTAACCCTGACCTCCCCTCCCTGAAAAGGATGAATAGTTTATCTGAGTCTTTTCTTTTTGTTCTTTACTGCAGATATTCAAGAGAAGCATATGTGGCGTTAGTTCATCATGTTAGAGAGTCTATTCCAGGTACATTTAAGAAATGCTGAGTGCATTACCACAGTCCATGGTCACCTTGTCCAACCACCAGCCTCTGGCAAACTCCTTACTTTGTCATGTCATAGTTTTTGCTGCTTCTGTGTTCATTTTCTGCTTCCCTATTTTCCTCTCTCTGTTCCACTTTCCTTTCTGTCTTTCTGATTGTATGTGTGTGTTGCTCATGCCTGACAGGCATATATGCTTTACCACTGAACTGCATCTCTACACTTGGATTTTGACACTGACTGTGTCTTGTTATGTTGCTCAGGGTACCTGGCCTTAAACTTGACCTTCCGTCTTTATCGCTACTGCTTGGATTATAAACATGCACTACCATGTATTCTGCTGTAATTAGGTTTATGGCAGATTTTAGATATGATCCCATTATATGCTTTCCCTTCCCTCCTCCTAATAAAATTACTCTCTGCTTTGTTTTGCTAAGATTTGGTTGAGAATCTTGTCTGAAATTTTCCTCAAATTATATATTTTTTCTTTCTGAGGCTAGAGCTTACTGTGTAGACTAGGTTGGCCTCATGCTCACAGGGATTTCGTCTGCCTCTGTCCCCTTATGCTGTATGTGCGCCCCACCCCCCCACTCCCAAATTCTAATCCCTGACTCTTGTATTGTGCACACTTATTTGTGCTTTGATAGATCAGGGTGATGTTGCAGCTGGTGTACTGGCTTTGTAGTGAGTACTGTGTTACAGACTATGTGACATTTTTTTTTTTTATTTTTTAAAGATTTATTTATTGTTATATGTAAATACACTATAGCTGTCTTGAGACACACCAGAAGAGGACATCAGGTCTCATTACAGATGGTTGTGAGCTACCATGTAGTTGCTGGGATTTGAACTCAGGATCTTTGGAAGAGCAGTTGGTGCTCTTAACCACTGAGCCATCTCTCCAGCCCCAAGATTTATCATTTATAAAATAAATAGTGCTTTTGTCATTTGATTTTGGTGGCAATTGAATAGCTAGTAACATATAGCACTTTCTACATATTTGGTATCTGATAATTCTTGCTACTGTATTGTAAATGAACATAACACTAAATTAAATTCAATGTTTGATCATATATACATATGCTCAGTTATTGTGAATTAATTAAAATGTATAGATAAAGTCTAGTTTAGAGGTAGAGTGTTCAGGGCCCTACGTTCTGTCCCTAGCATTGTAGAAAAGCAATCCTCTATCTCCAAATGATAGCACCAAAACAAATTACGTAGATGTATATGTTTGTGTGAAGTATGGAAAGACTCACTAATAAAAGCAGGACCTGGGAACTGGAATGCTAGCGATAGAATGCTTATCTAGCACATAGGAAGGGCCAGTCTTTAACCCTGTCCTAACCAGTAGAAACTGTGCACTTCTGCAGTATCTTTGAATCTAGCATGCGAAGCCAAGAACCATTCCCTAGTGCTGAAGGAAACATGAAGTGAGAATCCAGTTCTGTCCTGATGTAGAATAGCAAGCCTCTTTCCCCTTGCTCTGTAAGGACTTCCTCTTTCTTTCTTTTTCTCCTTTTTGGTTTTCAATACAGGGTTTCTTTGTGTAACAGCCCTGACCATTCTAGAACTCACTTTGTAGACCAAGCTGGCTTTGAACTCACAGAGATCCACCTGCCTCTGCCTCCCCAGTGCTGGAATTAAAGGGATGTGCCACCATGCCCACCATGACTTCTTTTTTACTTAGATGTGGTCCTATTTGCTTTCCTTCCTTCTGTTGTCTATCTGACACCCACATCCCCTCTGGAGGCAGAGGTAGACAGCAGTGGTACTCTTAAGTGCTGGTCTTTGTCCTTTGTTGTTTATTGACAGGTGTGAGCCTCAGCAGCGACTTCATCACTGGCTTCTGTGGAGAGACAGAGGATGATCACCTGCAGACAGTGTCTTTACTTAGAGAAGTGCGGTACAATACCGGTTTTCTCTTTGCATACAGCATGAGGCAAGTAAGTCATTGATGGGAGACAGTTAAGCATCATCCTCTTACTAGCTTGGGACTAGTAAGCTAGTAAGTAAGTGATTGGCTATGGTCTGGTAGCAAAGGGTATGACAGCAAGACAGACCTGGTAAAATCCCACACACAGACTCTGGTCTCAGGCAGGCAAGAATAGTTTACTGAACTCACATCCTAGGACTTATTGGTCAGGGAATGCAGCCTAGACTCGGGAGCTAAGACTTTGACCTCCAATGTTTCCCAGGGCCAGTTAATAAAGGCAAAACCTTCAGTGAGCTCATATGCAGGTGCAGAAAGTGCTGCAGGGGGGTCGGCTGTTACTCAAGCATTTTTGTAGTTTAGACATAAACAGTTCAAACTGACCTTTAATCTGATTGGTCCTAAGTGGACTCTTTGGTTATAAAATATCTTAACACTAACAGACCTCAGTCCTGGAGAGATGGCTCAGCAGTTAAGAGAACTGACTGCTCTTCCAGAGGTCCTGAGTTCAATTCCCAGCAACCACATGGTGGCTCACAACCATCTGTAATGGGATCTGATGCTCTCTTTTGGTGTGCCTGAAGACAGCTATAGTGTACTCATATACATAAAATAAATAAATAATTCTAAAACAACAACAACAACAACAACAAAACTAAACCTCAGAACATTACAGGGTATGTGGCCAACTTAACCCTGTTCTGATTCAAGCTGTTTTTCTGTGCCTACCCTTGGCTTAGATCAGGCTGGCCTTGAACTCCTAGAGATCTGACTATCTCTTCTCCTGAGTTCAGGGATTTAAGGTGTGTGCTCAGCTAAATTAGAGGATCTTACCATCAATTGTCTTGTTTTCTTTAGTTAATTTTTATCTATTATATGTCAAATTTTAGCCATTGTTTTGTGATAAGGTCTTGCCAGGAAGCTCAGACTGGCTCAATCCTGTTTTCCTTCTGCTTCCCTTAGCTGCCTGAGTGTTAGCATTATAGGTGTGAGCCACCACAACCAGCAAACTTCAGCAGTTGATAGGAACAACATACCATGCTAGTTGTCATACTTATGGAATGTTTTATGGTAGCTGGGTTTGGTGATACGTGCCTGTAATCCCAGCACTTAGGAGGCTGAGGCAGGGGAATCTCAAGCATAAAAACAGCCTGGGCTACAGTTTGAGACTGTTCCAAAAACACAAACAAACTAAAAACTAATAAAACCAAGGCGCCATGTTCTGTAGTCAGTGTATTTTACAAAAATATTTCAGAAGTGAGGCTTCTAGGAGCCTGTATCATCCATTGCTTCTTTTTTTGTGGCCATCACAGGTCCACAAGAGAAAATATGAGGCTGGTCTAGATGGGAAATGGCCTTTCAACACACAACGAAAATATGACACTCAACTGTGCCTCTGTTGTGTAGTAACAGTGACCTTGTCTGAAGTCCTTAGTGCTCTGTGAAGTGAGAATAGTAATACCAGCTCAGGGTTGTTCTGAGGTTTAAATAAGATGGTGGATATAATGCACTTAGAGTCTTGATTCCTCTGTGTTAACCGCTGTCAGGATGGTTATCATTACTAATAACAGGTTAACCAAGCAGGACCCTGTGCCTTAGGATCTTACACCCAGTTTCTATTCTGTTTTCATCTGTGGGTGTGGTAGTTCTTTCCAGGTAGATTGGTTTGAATTTCCAGACAGCGATATTTAGCCTTTCCTTTTTTATTCCTTGGTTTTTGCCCACCTCAGTGGTTCTCTACCTGGCTTGAACATGAGCATAAAGATATATGTAACTATACACCCATGGTGGTATTAAAACACTTTTTAAGGATAATTATTGTTTCTGACTAGGTAATATGTGCTTACAGTGTAAAGTACAGGGGTTAAAACACATCTTCATTTTGCTGCTACCATGTTTAGATCATTCTTGTAGGCAACTACTCTCACTTTTCAGGTATATTTCATGTGTTCATAAACATGAATACTTTCCATACCAAAGACATGCACATTGATCTGTGCTTTGCTAATTTCAGTTTTCAGAGTATTTTGGAACAGTTACATTAGTACATGTGGCGTTATCTTAGTAACAGTTGTCTAATACTCCATTGTGTTGAGAAACCACAATTTACTAGGTACTAGTTGGTGAGTATTTAGACTGCTTTACATCTGTCCCTATATACAACACTAGTGAATAACTTAGTGTATGGATTATTTAGTTTTTGTCCAAATACAAGCTCAGTACAAATATAAAGACTAATTTTGAGTCTGACTTTCTTTTAAAAATTATTCATTTATTTACATTTGCTTATTTATTTTTTTTTACTTTGTGTGTGTGTATATATATATATATATATATATATATATATATATATATATTTGTTTGTTTGTTTGTTTGTTTTTGTTTTTTGAGACAGGGTTTCTCTGTATAGCCCTGGCTGTCCTGGAACTCACTTTGTAGACCAGGCTGGCCTCAATCTCAGAAATCCGCCTGCCTCTGCCTACCAAGTGCTGGGATTAAAGTGTGTATGTTTTTGTATGGCATGTACTGCAGAGTATGTGTGTAGGTCAGAGGACCACTTGTTGGAGTTGGTTCTTTCTGTCCACTACATGGGTTCTAGGATTGAAACAGGTCATCAGGCATGGTTGTAAGCACCTTTACCCACTGAGCCATCCTGCCAGCCATAAGTGTGTGATTTTCATTTTCTAAATTTAGAATGATTCTGCAAAGATTCTATTTCAGTTATCCTTTCTCATGGAATTTTCCTAAAAGCAGAGAAGTAAATCTGGTTTAGGTTTGGACTTTAGACTAAATTATATGTCTGTAACCTGTGATTAGAATGAATGTACTCCCTGCTTTGTACTCCGAGGTTTCACCAAGTCCTTAATGACCTTTATCCTGTTCTGTTTTATAGAAGACACGAGCATATCACAGGCTGAAGGATGATGTTCCAGAAGAAGTAAAATTAAGGCGTTTAGAGGAACTCATTACTGTCTTCAGAGAAGAAGCTTCAAAAGTCAATAAGACCTCAGTGGGTTGTAGCCAGCTGGTATTGGTTGAAGGGGTAAGGTCACATACTTCTTTCTTTTTTTTTCCATTTTAAAATTTTATTTTTTAGCTGGGCACGGTGGCACACACCTTTAATCCCAGCACTCAGAAGCAGAGTCAGGAAGACCTCTGAGTTCAAGGCCAGTCTGGTTTACAGAGTGAAGTTCCAGGACTGCAAGTGTTACTTACATAGAACAACCCTGTCTTGAGACCTGGTCTCATATAGCTTACCTAAATTGTCCTTGAACTTGCTATGCAGCCAAGGGTGACCTTGACTTTGAACTTCTGAGCCTCCTGCTCCTATCTTCCTAAGTACTGGGATTACACCGTCATGCTCAGGTTATATGGTGGTGTACCAAACCCAGGGCCCCTGAGCGCTAGACAAACACTACCATTCTAGCCCCCATTTTTTTTTTTTTTTTTTTTTTTTTGGTTTTTCGAGACAGGGTTTCTCTGTGTAGCCCTGGCTGTCCTGGAACTCACTTTGTAGACCAGGCTGGCCTTGAACTCAGAAATCCGCCTGCCTCTGCCTCCCGAGTGCTGGGATTAAAGGCGTGCGCCACCACACCCAGCTTGTCGATTATTTTTTAATGTTAGATATAAAATATTGATAATAGTTGCTCTTAGCAAGAGAACTAGTGATAAATATGTCTGCTTCATCTTTCTGGAAGCCAGATGTGTAATTTTAGGACTAGATTTCTTGTTTATGTCTATTCAGGCATGTTTTAGTCATAACTTCTTAGAAAGCTTGGTCCTGTAGGCTTCTTGGCTAAATGTGGGGATGCTAGGGAGGGATTCCAGGTCCCTACACTCAGAGCTAGCAGACGTCACAGGGTAAGTCTGCAGACCTGGCCTTGTATGAAGTGATGTGCTGCAGCTAGGGAAGAGAAGGGCCAACCAGGAGGGCTTGTTTCTGCTCTCCATTCTGCTAGGCTGACAGGCTGTCAAGCGCTTGAGATCTGGTTCTCTTTGCTCTCCATCACTGGGACTTCAGGCATCTGTGTCCACACCAGGCTCTTTATGTGGGTGCTGGGCCTCATGCTTATAGAGCAAGGGCTTATACACTGAGTCCCCTCTCCCACCTACATACTAATCATGTTGATATGCACATTACGTGTTCTAGGAACACATGTCCAATGCCAAACTAACTGTCTTGCTGACAATTTCCAGGTTACTCTGTTGACCTGAGTCTATGAAAGTATTACTCTACATATATGTATTTAGCAAAGAATTGGGAAACCCAGAGATAATTCAAGAGTTCTTTCTGCTTAATTCTCTTTTTCCAGAATTTGCTTCAAAATTTTCTACCTTATCCAGCAGATCTTTCTTTCTTTCTTTTTTTTTTTTTTAAAAGACTTTTTTATTTATTATATATAAGTACATTGTAGCTGTCTTCAGACACCCAGAAGAGGGTGTCAGATCTCATTTTGGATGGTTGTGAGCCACCATGTGGTTGCTGGGATTTGAACTCAGGACCTGTGGAAGAGCAGTCAGTGTTCTTAACCGCTGAGCCATCTCTCCAGCCCCAGATCTTTCTTGTTAAGGAAAGAGAACCCCAAGTTGTATGTCTCAGCTTTATATACTCTGGCTGACATGTGCCATTCTGTTTGAAAGCATAAGTGAATGGAGGACTCAATTCATTTGCTCTCTCTTTCTGACAGGTCATTGTCTTGTATGATCTGTTTTCTAATATCTGAAGACAGCCGTTTCTGGTATTTTGTTGTTATTTTCTGATTTTTAGGCTAGAGGGTCAATTTGGTTCCTGTCATTGCATCTTGGCAAGCATATAGAGACTTGCTTATATTCTAGAACTTAATCTTCTTCATTGTGGTTTATCTTTCTTTCTGGTCCCAGGCTGTGGTGGAGATTATCTTCAAATTAGCATTTTTAGTTGGGACAAGTAACTCAAGCCAAATAAATAATCCTAAGTGCTTACTGCGAGGTTGGGAAACACGAATGTTGATTTGTCAAGCACATCACTCACAAGTACATGGACTACCTGCTTGTTGAAAATCATTCCTGCAGATGCCAAGTCTGTGAAGATTCATCAAAATAGTCAGCAGAACGTTGTTTTTGTTGTGTACCACATGCTGTCTTGCTGTTGAAACAGCCACACATACCAAGACTTCATTAAGAAATGTTCTGATCGCCGGGCGTGGTGGCGCACGCCTTTAGTCCCAGCACTCGGGAGGCAGAGGCAGGCGGATTTCTGAGTTCGAGGCCAGCCTGGTCTATAGAGTGAGTTCCAGGACAGCCAGGGGTACACAGAGAAACCCTGTCTCGAAAAACCAAAAAAAAAAAAAAAAAGAAATGTTCTGATCCTGAAGAGCCCCAGACAAAAGGCTCAGTGTCTGCCTCCTAAAACATAACTCACAGAAGCATTCATTTTTCTCTTTGCTTTCTGCAGTTCAGCAAACGCTCTACCACAGACCTGTGTGGCCGGAATGATGCAAACCTTAAAGTGATTTTCCCTGATACAGAGGTGGAGGATATTACTAACCCTGGGCTCAAGGTCAGAGTTCAACCTGGGGACTATGTGCTGGTGAAGGTAAGTTGTTTTGAGTTTCCTTGTTTTGTCCATCTGACAAAACCTCAGAATACAACTAGTTTACTGTCTGGAAGTCTCATAGTCTTGTGTTCCTTCTCTGACACTGGCCAAGAAATGCCTTTCTTCAAGTTGGGAATTTCCAGTGTGGATTCTGGGAACCAAACTTCGGCTCTCTGGAAGAGAAGCAAGTTTCATGACTACTGAGCCATGTCTCAGGCCCTATTTTTTTTTTTTTTTTTTTTTTTTTTTTTGGGTTTTTCGAGACAGAGTTTCTCTGTATAGAGCCCTGGCTGTCCTGGAACTCAACTCACTTTGTAGTCCAGGTTGGCCTTGAACTTAGAAATCCGCCTGCCTCTGCCTCCCAAGTGCTGGGATTAAAGGCGTGCGCCACTATGCCCGGCTCTCAGGCCCTATTTTATTATTTTTAATTGTGTGTATGTCTGTGCATGTGAATGGGGCACTTGCAGAGGCCAGAAGTCTCAGGTCCCCCGGAAGCTAGAATTATAAGTGGCTGTGAGCTTCCCCATGTAGGAACTAGGAACTGAATTCAAGTCCTCAGGAAGAGCAGTATACATTCTTTCTTTTTTTTTTCCTCTAAATTTATTCATTTATTTTTTATATGGATGTTTTACCTGCATGTATATCTATGTATCATGTGTGTCTGGAGCCTGTGGAGGTCAGAAGAGGGCATTGGATCCCTCTTGGAACTGGATTTATAGACAATTGTGAGCTGCCATGTGGGTCCTGGGAATTGAAACCAGGTCTTTGGGAAAGCAGCTGTTCTTGTCTGCTGAGCCATCTTTCCAGTCCCCAGAGTGTGAGCTCTCTAAATCACTGAGCTATTTAGTGTCCAACATTATAAATATATTTAAAATAATTTACTTATTTTAATGTGCATTAGTATTTTGCCTCTAGAACTGGAACCATCAGACTGCTGTAAGCTGCCATGTGCTGGGAATTGGACCCAGGTCCTCTGGAAGAGCAGCTATGCTCTAACCACTGTGCCATCTCTCCAGCCTGCAGCCAAGGTTTTTTGTTTTATTTTTAAAGATACCAATGTAGCTTCAGATTTAGTTGCTATTTGAAAGGGGGGCACAGTGAAGAAACTGTGGACATGACTGCTCCATGACAGGAAAGGTTTTTATTGTGCATAAGAGAGAGAGTACCCAGAGGTACATGGAAGAGCCCAGAGCAGAGAGAAAGAAAAACAGAGTGGACATGGCCAGGGCCATCTGTGAGAAAAGAGACCAGCCAGAAAGGGAGTAGTGAGAACACTGAGCATAGCCAGGGGCAGGGGTAGAAGAAGAGATGACTCTGAGATAAGAAGGCCAGGATGCTAGCTGGTGTGGGCTTTGAAGTGCATAGCTAGTCCTTGGAGTGAGCCTGGAAGCAGGCATGGGCTTTGATATGCAACCACAGGTAGCACTTCTGCTAGAGGTAAGGGAAATGACTCCTTTGGGCAGATGCGAACTGGTTTTATAAGTTCCTGAGAAAAATTCGCTTTTATTGAACAGCTAGAAATCTTCCTATAATCCAGTTTGAGCTCATTTCTGGCTATTTGGACAGCTCGAGACCTAACTTATATTGCCTTCTCATGTTGCCTCTTAATTTCTTCCCACTGTAACTGTGGGTCACTTATAAAGAGGATTAGGTTGTTGATCAGCTTGCACTGTTTGTGTGGGAGTCTTTTGCAAAAATAGAATTCCATTTGATTATAAAAAGGTGATGTTGAGTTACTTAAGACTTCTTTTTTACACTGACACCTGACATAAAAACTCAGACACAGATTTAGTGGAAGGATTGATGTGAGGAAGGAGACTGTGTTGGTCATTCATCTCTGCTGTCCACACCTTGTTTCCACTGAGGTCTCCTGACTGACTGCATGAGAATCACTTCCTCATGGGATTCATACACTCTTTCCTGTTTCCCTAAATTCCATCTCATTGAAACTGGTTCCTTGTGTACTCTGCATCTCCAACAAGCAGCTCAACATTGCCAGAGAAAAAGCACACAAAAGATGATAGAGTGGGTGCTGGAAAAGTGGCTTAGTGGTTGGCCTGATCCTTTAAGGGACCTGGGTTCAATTCCCAGCACCCACAAGGCATCTCACAACTGTCAATAACTCCAGATCAAGGGGGTTTACAAACACACACATACACACACACACCCCTACCTCATACATATAAAATAAATAAATCTCTAAAAGCAAATATGATAGGGAAGGTTGGATTGAAGTCACTCAAAATATAGTGATTTCAGTTAGATTTGAGTTCTCTTTTCCCTGAGAGTACATGTGGAGGGTCCTTGACTAGTGATTGTGACGTCAGAGACTAGGCTTCCTCCTCGATATGAGTTTTTATTCTCAAGGTCACCTGGTTTTCGGACTCCAGCTAGCCTATCCATATTTCTTTGCCTTTTTTTTTTTTTTTTTTAAGATTCATTTATTTATTATATGTAAGTACACTGTAGCTGTCTTCAGACACTCCAGAAGAGGGCATCAGATCTTGTTATGGATGGTTATAAGCCACCATGTGGTTGCTGGGATTTGAACTCAGTACCTTTGGAAGAGCAGTTAGGTGCTCTTACCCACTGAGCCATCTCGCCAGCCCCC
The DNA here is from genome assembly GCF_900095145.1 of Mus pahari. Taxonomy (NCBI): domain Eukaryota; kingdom Metazoa; phylum Chordata; class Mammalia; order Rodentia; family Muridae; genus Mus; species Mus pahari. Next base: position 136,716,448 of record NC_034592.1, on the reverse strand, counting down.
CATATTTCTTACATTAGGGCCTACCACTGCGCAGGCTTAGGAAGCCCTGTTTTGAATAGCTTACATTCTGTGTATCACCCTACCTCTGTTTCACACCAAGGAGGAGGGAAGCATTGATGCTCTTGTACAACCACATGCAAACAACTAAGATTCTCCATGCGTGTGCAAGGACTTTTGTTCTATTTCTAGTATCCATATTAAAAGCCAGACATGCTGGCATATGATTTTTTTATTTTTATATTCATTTATTTTACTTTATTTATTTTCTGGCCCCTTTCCCCATCCTCAACAAGATTTCTCTGTGTAGTCCTGGTTGTCTTAGAACTTACTCAATAGACAAGACTGGCCAGGAACTCTGAGATTTGCCTGCCTCTGCCTCTAAAGGCATAAGTCACACTGTTTGTTTGTTTATTTGTCTATCTTCTTTTTGTTTTTTAATTTATTTTTGATACAGTTTTTTTCTATGTAGCCCTGGCTGTCCTGGAACTTGATATGTAGATAAGGTTGGCTTTGAATTCGCAGAGGTCTGCCTGCCTTTACCTGCCCCCTCCCCCCTTTCTTCCTTTGCCCCCATTCCAAGCTCTGGGGTTAAAGGTATGTGCTGGCCTAGCAGGCTGTTTTATTGCTTTTGGTTTCTGAGATAGGGTTTTCCTGAGTCAGGGTTTTCACTCTGTAGCTCTGGCCTGTAGCTCATGTAGATCAGGCTGACCTCTAAGTCACAGAGATGTCTTTCTCAGCTTCCCGGCTGGGCCACCTCACCTAGCTCCTGGCACATGACTTTATCATAGCACTGGGGAGGAGGTGACCCCTGTGGTATAATTCTTTTTTAAGACAGGTCTATGTACCTGTGGCTGGCCTGGCACTCACTATGTAGACTAGGCCTACCTGGAACTCAAGAGAGATCTGTTTTCTTTCTTGTTTTTTTTTTTCTATTTTCTTTCTTAATATTGAGATAAAAGATATGTACCATTAAGCCTGGCTTACCTACAAATTTAAAGTACCTGATTTGTTAAAGATTTAAGTTCTATGAACTAAAGGGGAATTTTAGGTTAATTATGTCCCCACTGTCTCTTAATCTAATAAGGTGCCATATAAACACAGAGAGCACCTGGAGGGATGGGTTATCAGTTAAGAGTGCGTCCTACTCTTCCAGAGGCTCCAAGTTCCCTTGCCAGCACCAACTTCAGGCACTGTTGTTTAAACCACCCAGAGCTTCATGGAGAGGCTGTGTCTCCCTTTCTCCCTGCCACAAGAGAAAAAATACGATTCTTAGTAGAAACAAGACAGGAAGTGTGTGCCTCAAAACCAGAGTTTAGTGATACATAGCTGAGAATGGCTTAGCTAAAAACAAAAAGGTAAGTGGATTAATGACTCATATCTGCAATCCTAGCTTTTAGGAGCCATAGATTAAGCATGAGTGTTGAGAGAGAGAGAGAGAGAGAGAGAGAGAGAGAGAGAGAGAGAGAGAGAGAGAGAGAGAGAGAGAGAGAGAGAGAGAGAGAGAAGGAATATGTGTGTGAGACAGAGGGAGAGAGACAGGGAGGGAGGGAGAGACAGGGAGTACTGTTTAAGAAAAAAACCCATATAAAAGGAAGCACAGAGTTGAGGAGAGTTGCTCTTAACCGCAGAGCCACCTTTCCAGCCTGATGAATTCTTACCGTGACCTCACTCAGGTAGCTATTTCTGAAATCAAAAAGAATGTTTTTTTTTGTTTTGAGCCCAGAAATTCCCTTCATGTACTTCCTAGTTATTTTCCAGCCACCTGAGTGCTGGCACTGTAGACATGTACCACACCCTGTTCCACATGTTTTGTTTGTTTGTTTTTGTTTTGCAAATGGTATTCTATAGTGTATAGGTTGAATTCCTGCTTTCTTTTCCCAACATATATTCTGTGTGCTTCATTTGTTTCTCTGTCACAACAATTTGTTATGCATTGTACTGTTGGTGGGCCGGCCATACTGGTTGTTTCCAGTTTGGACCTAGTCCATTTGATATTGCTATGGGTATACCTGTACATGTGCTGTAAGGCACATACATATTTATCTCTGTTGGGTATATGGCTTGGTATTACTGGTCGTAGGGTGGCTGTAATAGGAACAGCCCAAGTGTTTTACACTCCTGCTAGCGATGCTAGAGAATTCTAGAAATTTCATCTTCTGCTTCTGCTCCTGTTCTCTTGTGTCTGCCCCTTGACAACCAGTGTGAATTTTCTGATTCCAATCCTTTACTCTGTCTGCAGCTTGGACCTTGCACTTGAGGCCTTGCGTGACCTGTGCCAACGGCTACTTCCCCTTGATGTCCTCTCATTCTCTCCTCCTCGCAGCCTTCTTTTTATCTCTTAGATCCTGTTCTGGTCTCAGGAGCTGTGTACATGCTGTTTGGTTGGGAGGTTCCTGATCTTTTGTCTGGTTGCTTTCTTTTTAACTTGAAGTTCTTTCTTCAATGTTGCCTTGGAGATGCCTTCCCTGAACATCATTGTTTTGAAGCAACTTTTCCTGCCTATTTCCCCATTATGCCATAATTCCTGCCTATTAGCCGCCTATCCCCCGTTATCTTAAGAGTACTTATTAGTGCCCAAATCATTTTTGTTTATTTACATGCTTATTACATGTCTTTCTCTGAAAGCTCTATTGTGGGTGAGGTAATTCCGATTTTGTTTACATTTGTATTTCCAGCATTAAAGTTAATCCCTAGTATAAGTAAGAATTTTGTAAATATTTACTAATGGATCAATTTATTCTGATGAGAAATGTGATTAATGGTAACTTTGGGGTCTTAGTTATTCAGTTCTCACTCAGAGGTGAAATAAACTTTTTCAGTAAGTTTTGATAAAAAATATTATAAAGATTGGCCAGGCAGTAGTGGCACACATCTTTAGATGCAACATTCAGGAGACAGAAGCAGGTGTTCTGAGTTTGAGTCCAACCTGGTCTATAGAGAGTTCTAGGACAGATAGGACTACACAGAGAAACCCTATCTTGAAAAATAAACAAACAAAAATCCTAAGGATGGCTTTAAGTAGGTCAGTTTGTATCCTCAGTCATCCCAGAGGCTGGAGGATGGCTCTGCTGGGCAGCTCACAAGGGACCCTAATGGCTGGACCTGAGAAGGATCCATCGTCTCCTCAGAGAAACATGAAGAGCTGCTGTTGGGGACACATCTGGACTTTAGTTTGACTTTGTTTTTGTTTTTGTTTGAGACAGGATTCCTCTCTCTATATATCCCTGGCTGTTCTGGAACTCACTCTGTAGACCAGGCTGTCTCAGAGATCCACCAGCCTCTGCCTCTCCAGTGCTGGGATTAAAGGCATGCGCCGCCACCACCACCAAGTTATCTATCTATCTATCTATCTATCTATCTATCTATCTATCTATCTATCTATTTTTTATTTAATTATTTATATTTTTAGTGAAAGACAGAAAAGAAGTAGGTTGAGGTAGGTGGGAAGGCAGGGAGGAACTGAAAGGAGTAGGAGGAGGAGATATTGTATTCAGGATATTATGTGAGGAAAAAGTCTATTTTCAGTAAGAGGAAAACTTTTTTTAAAACACAATAGCATATTTATAACAAATACAATATAAAAATTTATAGTCTCTATTCAAATACCCACAAGGCACTGTTTCAAGGTCTTTACAAATTATGTATTCATTGGTAAAATCCATTTATTTCATTTTTTTGTTTGTTTGTTTAACAGCTGGGATTCAAAGTGTTAGAGATCTGCCTGACCCCAGAATAAAAGTACTGACAGTAATAATTTCTAATTGCCACTTCAGAAGAACATACATATGCTTCAGAGTCATTGTGACTGTTATCTTAAATCACAATACTAACTTTCCTGGCTTTTCAAAAATCATAAAACTCACTTTGTGATTTTACATTATAAACCTACTCTGTATGTAAAACACAGGTATGTCTAACAAACAAATACATTCATTTGGGTGCCAACCAGTAACTGAAAATGTTTTTAAAAAGACCCTAAATTTATATTTCAAAAGGACACTCTAGATCCCTCCATAAATGGAAAGCCAGCATCTTGTGACATAAATAAAAGGAAATCTTAAAAATAAGCATAATGAAAACAAAACAATGTCACTAAACTCCAGCTGTATCTGGTGGCCGTCACAGGGCTCTGGAGGCCCTTTCTCTGTTGGAAAAGGAAGTGTTCCCATAGCGTGGAAAGCAGGCCAGCAGTCAGGGAGCCGGTCTCCGTAGTAACAAACTGAAGGGAACTGCAGAGGGAAGAAAGCTCCCCTCTGGGTCCACTGCTGCATTCGTGTGGCTCCCAGCAGGCCCAGGTGTGTCCTGCTATGCCCAGCCCACTCAGGAGCCTGTGGCTCTCTTCTCCTTCCTGTGGAAGGCTGGGCAAGCCAGAGGTCAGCTCAGGCTGAGCTGATGGCTCCAGCCAGTCAGGTGTGCAGCCGTGTGCCCTGTCAGAAGACTGATCACTGCAATCGGGACATTCACGGTTCCTTACAAGCCTTCCACGCCAGATGGATTATGTATTCCATTCTGTCTGATATCTCTTCCTTTCAGGCTTGAGGTGGCACAAGCACTGTGCACTTCCTGTCATCTCCATCCAAGTCCTGTCCCCATGGTGCTGTCAGGTTACCTTGTCTTCTTTTGATGGGTTTTCTTTCAGATCACCTCTGCCAGTTCTCAGACTCTGAAAGGACACATTCTCTGCAGGACCACTCTGAAAGACTCATCGATGCGTTGCACGGCCTGAGCTGCTGGGTTAGGAGTGGACTTGGGCAGGTTTTCTCATGCTTTGGAGACAAGGTAATAGTCTTCAAGCGTCTTTACACCAAGTGGAAGAGAACATGTCTTTGTTGTCGCTCGAACAACTGTTACAATAATAAATGTCATAAATTAATGGCTTCCCTGTCTACTTTTTTCATTTTTGTCTTGGCTTATTTATGGGGTTCTTCCTGTCCCTCTGTTGGATGCTTCTCAGCACAAGTGTTCTATACTGTTATTGACTCAGCCGCTAACCGCCCTAACCACCATCAGTCGGTTGGTTGGTTGGTTTATTTGGCCTGAGGATTTCCCTCATGGGCATCTTTTCAGCTTTCCCATTTAGATGTAGATACACTTGGAGTTTTCGAAAATGTTCTTACCTATTAGTGGGCTCTGAGCAGTGGTCCTTGGCTTACTTACCATTGCAGTTATTTTCATGAAGTTAAAACAAAAAAACAAGAAAATCAAATGAGATGGTAGCATGGGCTATTTAGAGCTAGATTTCAGTTCAAGTTCCACCTCCTTTAGCATTGTATGAGGCTCTGTGTATAACTCTGGTATAGTGCTTGCCTAGAATAAACAATGCCCTGGGTTAGATCCCCAGTACTGTGTGTGTGTGTGTGTGTGTGTGTGTGTGTGTGTGTGTGTGTGTGGTATGTGGTGTATGTGTGGTGTGTGTGTATGTGTTTATGTGTGGTGGGGGTGGGGTAGGATGGGGGGGTGGCGAAGAAAAATGTTTAGAGAGCTCTCACCCACTCTACCTCGAGGTAGGTTTTTTTGTAATGCAGGCTGACCTTGAGTTTGCCTTTCCTTCCTTCTGAATGATAGAATTAGAGGTATGTCCCACCCACCATACCAGGGAAGCACATCTGGAGATCACATCTAGAGCTTGATGCATGCTGAGCAAATGATCCTCATAAACTGTAAGCTCCTACCAAATGGAAATAGTCCTTGAAAAATATGCTGCTGAAACAGACGGCATATTTGGGCATCCTGAGCTGTTAATTGTATCTGGCTATGATCTGCTTCGGACATTCTGCTGACTAGCACGATAGCTCATGGGAGTCTACTTAGGTGCTGGCTTACCTCTGGCCAGTTGGTTCTATTTCAGTGTTTATCTTAAACAGTTGTTAGATCAGAACTGGTCTCTACTCTTGGTTACATGTAGTGCTGTACCAGCTCTCTTTACTGTCTGTCATTCTTGTTCCTGATTTTATCCCAGCCACAAAGAAACTTGGTGTCTGCCAGAAAGATAAAGGAAACAACAGAAAAATCTTCACCCTAAATTTATAGCACTAATATGAACCTTTAAAAGATTCTTCTACAGCCGGGCGTGGTGGCGCACGCCTTTAATCCCAGCGCTTGGGAGGCAGAGGCAGGCAGATTTCTGAGTTCGAGGCCAGCCTGGTCTAAAAAGTGAGTTCCAGGACAAACGGGACTATACAGAGAAACCCTATCTCGAAAAACCAAAAAAACAAAAACAAAAAAGATTCTTCTATAAACAAGTCTGGCCCACAGATATCTTCAGCTCGAGAAGCAATTCACAGGTTTTAAATAGGAGAGTTGGTTGCTTAGTTTCTGACTTAGTTTCCCACAAATGTGTTTCATCCAGATCTAAACACTCTAAGATAGCCTAAGTGTGGATACAATGGCATTCTTTTCTACCTTTTAAGCCTCTTGCAATTAAAGATGATTCCCCACTCCTTAGGAGTTTACAGCTGTGTAAGTGGGCTGTATTTGCTTCCTCAGCTCAAAGGCATCAGTGACACTTGTTTGGAAGATTTGCTTTCTTCTCTTTCCTTATTATATATGTTTAAATCTAAGGAAATTTTTATTTCTGTATTTTACTTCATAATTAAAACTCATTTAGTATATAGCATTACTACCTGTCACTTAACATTAAAAAAATTTTATTATTTCCATGTGCATATGTGTGTCTGTGTGTGAGTATATGCATGTGTGTGTACAGGTTCCAGTGGAGCCCAGAAGAGGGTGTTAGATCTCTTGAAGATGGAGTTACTGGCGATTGTGAGTTGCCTGATGTGGGTGCTTGAAACTGAACTTATGTCCTCTGCAAGAGTAGTATTGCTATGAAGAGGCACCATAACCAAGGCAACTATAATAAGAGAAACCATTTAACTGGGGGCTTGCTTACAATTTCAGAGAGTTAGTCCATATTCCTCATGACAGGAAGCATGGCAGCATGCAGGCAGATGCCGGAGCAATAATGCATCCTGGTCTTTAGACAGAGAGGGACCCTGGGCTTGACATGGGCTTTTGAAACCTCAAAACCTCAGTGATACACTTTCTCCAATAAGGCTACACCTCTTAGTCATCTTTTTCTTTTTTTTAAAGATGTATTTATTTATTATATGTAAATACACTGTAGCTGTTTTCAGACATAACAGAAGAGGGCATCGGATCTCATTACTGATGGTTGTGAGCCAACACGTGGTTGCTGGGATTTGAACTCAGGACCTTTGGAAGAACAGTCAGTGCTCTTAAGGCTGAGCCATCTCTCCAGTCCCTCTCTTAATCCTTTCAAATCCTACCACTCCTTGGTAACTAAGAATTCAAACCACTACATACTCTTTACCATTGACTGTTCTCTCTAGCCCTTAAGATCTATTTTCCTTCCTTCCTTCCTTCCTTCCTTCCTTCCTTCCTTCCTTCCTTCCTTCCTTCCTTCCTTCCTCTCTTTCTTTCTTGTGTATATGTATGATTATGTGTGTGTGACCCATAGTGTGGGTGGAAGAGATGGAACTTATGTTGTCAGGCTTGGTGACAAGTGGCTCTGCTTGCTGAGCCATGTTGTTGCTTCCTACTTGGTAAGTGTGCTGAATAGTTTTATGCACACTTGACATAAGCTAGAGTTATCTGAAAGGAGGGAACCTCAGTTGAGAAAATGCCTCTATGAGATATATACTGGCTGTAGGCAGTTTATTCCTTCCTTCCTTCCTTCCTTCCTTCCTTCCTTCCTTCCTTCCTTCCTTCCTTCCTTCCTTCCTTCTTTCCTTTAAGATTTTTTTTTCCTGTAGGTACTTAATTAGTGATTGATGGGAAAGGGCTAAACCCATTATGGGTGGTGCCATCCCTGTGCTGGTGGTCTTGGGTTCTATAAGACAGCAAGCTGAACAAGACATGGGTAGCAAGCCAGTAAACAGCACCTTTCTATGTCCTCTGCATCAGCTCCTGCCTCCAGGTTCTTGCCCTGTTTGAGTTCCTGTCCTGACCTCCTTCGGTGAGGACTGTGATGTGGAAGTGTAAGCTGAGTAAACCATTTCTAACCCAAGTTGCTTTGGTCATGGTATTTCTTCATAGCAACATTATCCTAAACTAAATCAGCAATTTTTTTTTTTTTGCTTTTGTTTTGTATTTATTTTATGTGTGTTAGTGTTTGCCTACATACATGTATGTGTACTATGTGTGTGCCTGGTACCTTAACAGGCCAGAAGGGACATTGGATCCTGTATTAGACAATTTTCTGTTGCTGTGATAAAATACCACCCAAAGCAACTTATAAGAGAGTTTATATTGGCTTATATTTCTGGAGGGAAGGTACATAATGGTGGGAAGGCATGGCAGCAGGCAGCTATCGAAGGAAACTGAGAGGCCACAGTACAGCTGCACATAGAAAACAGTGAACTGGAAGTGAATGAAGCTATTAATTCTCAAAGTGTGGCCCACCGAGGCTTTATACCTTGGACTTCTCAAATAGCACCAACTTGGACCAAGTGCTAAAATACATAAGGCCATGTGGGCATTGCTCATTTAAGCCACCACATTCCACTCGGCTCCTAGGGGCTAATGGCAGTCTCATGATACAAAATACATTTAGTTCAACTTTAAAAGTCTCCATAGACTTTAATAATCTCAATGCTGTTCAAAAATCCAATGTCAAAAAAGTCTTTTGACCTCTTGTAACTGTGACCTCTTGTAAACAAAACAAACAAAACACCAAGTTATATACTTTCAACATGATTGCACAGAATATATTTTTATTTCAAAGGGGAAGAATAGATGCTCAGTGAGGAAATAGTAGATTAAAGCAAGACTGAAACCCAGGAAAGCTGGGGGTCAATTGTTGTTGTTTAATTCACCATGCATCTTCTATAAGAAAACTGCCCCTCCTCAAATTGCTAACTGATGCCATAGTACTGAAAATAAGGATGACTTGGACCTCTGACCAAAATACTTGTGTTTTTACCAAGAATCACATCCTCAGCTCAGAAAGCAGCTGCTAGGTTGACGTGTAGAGTTAATGCCTTTGAATCCAGAAATAGAGATGGCTCCATAGCCACTTCAAGGGCATCTCTAGCTGTGCAGGGCTGGAGGGAGAGCAGGCCTAGGGCTAAACTATGTGCACCAGGAGTGAGGCTGGCACTACAGTTCCTGTGTTCCCGAAGCACCTGAGCCAGAACAAGTGGTGTGACATTCTTTTCCAATCACTTGCCCACTTACGGATGCTGGTAACAGCTGGGGCAGACATTCTACCAGGGACCACACAATGTCCTACAGAATTTCCCTATTTTGCTCATTATTTTATTTTATTTTATTTTTTTGGTTTTTCGAGACAGGGTTTCTCTGTGTAGCCCTGGCTGTCCTGGAACTTACTCTGTAGACCAGGCTGGCCTCGAACTCAGAAATCCACCT
>NC_034592.1:136700236-136706553 GCF_900095145.1 Mus pahari | reverse complement strand
GAGGCAGAGCATGGGGACACACACCTATAATGGCGGCACTTGGGAAGCCGAGGCAGAGCATGGGGACACACACCTATAATGGTGGCACTTGAGAAGCTGAGGAAGGATCTATTATAAATTCTGACAGGTTTGTCATCAAGTTCAGTTTGATTTGCCTTTTAACTTTTTTTTTTTCTTCTTTGCCTCAGGGGTTATTCAATACTAGATTTTTTTTTTTTTTTCTTTTTTTCTCCTTGTGTAGCCCTGACTGTCTTGGAACTTTCTCTGTAGACCAGGATGACCTTGAACTCAGAGATCCACTTGTTACTGGGATTAAAGCTATATTCCACTACTAAGTTTCTTTCTCCCTCTCTCTCTTTATTTATTTATTTATTTTATGTATATGAAATACACTGTGGCTGTCTTCAGACACATCAGAAGAGAGCATCGGATCCCATTACAGATGGCTGTGAGCCACCATGTGGTTCCTGGGAATTGAACCTCTGGAAGAACAGTCAATGCTATTAACCACTGAGCTATCTCTCCAGCCCGGGTTCATCATTTTGATGTATACAATTGAGTGTATAGACTTATAGCACATTCAAAAGAAGCTTCAACCATCGTTGTTTGTTGAGAACATTTTCCAGACTCCAGAAAGAAACCCTGGCCCTGTTATCGGCCACCCCAGACCCCTGGTTAACAGTTAGGTACTTTGTGTCTGCATGGGTTGCCTATCTGAACATTTCAGATAAGCAAAAAATATAAATGTGGCCTAAATTGGACAGGCGGCACTCGAGTGTATCCCTGGTACTTGGAAAGCAGGCACAAGCACCGGGGTCCAAGGCCGGCCTGGGCTGCCAGCCAATTTGAGACCAGTTTTGAGCCCTAGCTCAAAGAATGGGAAAAAGTGGCCTTTTAAAAGTTTTGCTTTTTTTTTTTTTTTTTTCCCACTTAGTGTAGTGTTTTTGAGGTTCATCCACATTGCAGCATTTATCAATTACATTTCATGGTTAAATGCTATCTCATTGCATGTAGGCAACACATTTGTTTATCCAGAAATGAACATCTGAGCATTTTTACATCATTTGCTATTGTGTATACAGCTGCTATGAATTATATGTTCAAAGCGTATTTGAGTATTTATTTGCTTTTCAGTCTTTAGGAGTGGAATTGGTGGGTAGTATGTTACCTCTATGTTTAACTTTTGAGGGCTAGACAACCTATTCAAAAGTGATAGAAGTGTTTTTGTTTTTTTTTTTAATATTGTTACACTTAAGGTTTATGTTTTTAAATCATATTTTATATAACATAGAAGTTTTTTAAGTAGGAAAAGCTTTGTTTTATAAAGAGCAGACTCTCTCTCAGGCTTAGGGGTGGGATGGACTCTAGGCGACTGGAGCAGCAACAGCTGAAGTAAGGGAAGCTCGGAATGTGTGGTGCATGGAATAGGATGGCAAAGAAACGGGCAGAGGCAGCAGGGACGGCTGGCTGTGATGGGAAGAGTTAGGGAAGAGTTAGGGATGATTTCGGGCTGAGTGGCACATTCCTGTGATTTACTCCCAAGTATGCTGAGACAGGAGGATCACCAGTTTGAGGCCAGTCAGGGTGTACTGGCTGGTTTTATGTCAACTTGACACAAGCTAGAGTCATCAGAGATGAAGAAGCCTCAGTTGAGAAAATATCTCCATAACATCAGGATGCATATAAACCTGGAGGGCACTTTCTTAATTAGTGATTGATGGAGGAAGGGTCCAATCCATCCATTCATTGTAAGTGCCTTGGGCCACCCCTGGGCTGGTTGTCACGGATTCTATAAGAAATCAGGCTCAGCAAGCTTGGAGGAGAAATCCACTAGGCAGTGTGGCTTCATCAGCTCCTGCCTCCAGGAAACTGCCGCTCTCAGTGATAGACTGTCACCTGTAAGTGTAAATGAAATAAATACTCCCTTGCTCCCAGGCTTCTTTTGGTCATGATGTCTCATAATAACAATGAAAATCCTAAATAAGACACAGGGTGATAGAGTAAATTTGTTACAATAAGAAAACAAACAGAAAAACTCAGAAGACACCAAGGAGAATGATGTCTGGGAATCTTGAGTTGAAAGAAGGTGGGTTATGAGGCTCATTGTCTCAGTGGATTGGCTAGGGAAGGCACTGGTTCGTGGAAAAATCAAGACTTTAGATATGGGCAAAGAGCTGTGGCGATCAGGTCATCTGGCCTCAGTTTTCTAGGGTATAACCTTTTACTTTGAAGTCAGCCTAATTTCAAGCTCAAGATCACCAATTTGAGGCCAGCCAAGGTATTTTGCTAGTCTTTAATTAATTAATTAATTAATTAATTAACATCTCAAACACTGCCTCCCATTTCCCCTCACAGAGTCCCTTTCTCCATCCCACCTTCCCTTCTCTGAGACTGTGGGCCCCTCTAGATATCCCCCTATCCTGGCACATCAAGTCTCTGGGGGATTAGGTGCATTCATGCCCCCTGAGGCCAGACAAGGCAGCCATGGAGAGTAGCTGCACTTCTGCTACAAATGTTCAGGGGACCTCGGTCCAGCCCATGTATGCTCTTTGGTTGGTGGTTCAGTCTCTGAGATCCCTAAGAATCCAGGTTAGTGGACACTGCTGGTCTTCCTGTGGGGCCTTCAGAGCCTTCAATCCTTCCCCCAACTCTTTCATAAGAGTTTCTGACCTCCGTCCAATGTTTGTCTTTGCTTATCTGTATTTGTTTCAGTCAGTTGCTAGGTGGACCCTCTCAGTGGACAGTTATGCTAGGCTCCTGTCTGCAAGCATAACAGGATATTGTTAATAGTGTCTGGGGTTGGTGCTTGCCCATGGGATGGGTCTCAAGTTGGGCTAGTTTTGTGTTGGCCAGTCCTTCAACCTCTGCTCCATCTTTGTCCTTTCATTTCTTTTAGACAGGACAAATTTTGGGTCAAAAGTTTTTTGGGTTGGTTAGTGTCCTTATTCCTCCACTGGCGGAGGGTTGGGGATGGGTCCTCCCTGGCAGAAGGTAGCCTTTTCGGGATTCATGGCCTACTGTTAGGCATCTAGACTAAGGTCACCCACATTGACTACTGGGAGTCTCCCCCATTGCAGGTCTCTGAGACTTCCTAGAGTCCCCTGCTTCTCCACCGCCCTAACAGCTGCAGGTTTCTGGGCTTCTTTTCTGTCTCTCCCCACACCTGATCCTTCCCACACAGTCCCCTCTTCTACCCCTTCTCTTCCCCTTTCCTTCCCCCTCCCCTTCCCCTCCCCTCTCCCACCCAGATCTCTCCTTCCCTCTGCCTCTCATGCCAATTTCTTCCCCCTTCTAAGTGGGATTCAAATATCTACGCTTGGACTTTTCTTTCTTCTTGTGAGTTGTATCATGGGTATTCTGTACTTTATGGCTTTTACCCACTTATCAGTGAGTACATACCATATGTGTTCTGTTGGATCTGGGTTACCTCACTCAGGATGATATTTTCTAGTTCCATCTATTTGCCTGCAAATTTCATGATGTCCTTGTTTGTTTGTTTTAAAGATTTATTTATTTATTTTATGTATGTGAGTACATTGTAACTGTATAGATGGTTGTGAGCCACCATGTGGTTGCTGGGATTTGAACTCCAGACCTTCAGAAGAGCAGTCAGTGCTCTTAACCGCTGAGCCATCTCTCCGGCCCCAATGTCCTTGTTTTTAATAGCTGAATAGTATTCTATCATGTAAATGTACCACATTTTCTGTGTCCATTCTTTGGTTGAGGAACATCTAGGTTGTTTCCAGTTTCTATCTTTTATGAATGGAGCTGCTATGAACATAGTGGAGCACGTGTCCTTGTTGTATAGTGGAGCATCTTTTGGGTATATGCCCAGGAGTGGTATAGCTGGGTCTTCAGTTAGAATTATTTCCAATTTTCTGTGAGACCACCAAATTGATTTCCAGAGTGGTTGTACAAGTTTGCAATCTAACCAGCAATGGAGGAGTGTTACCCTTTCTTCACATCCTTGTCAGAATATGCTGTCCAGTGAGTTTTTGATCTTAGCAAATCTGATTGGTGTGAGGTGGAATCTCAGGGTCATTTTGATTTGCATTTTGATTTAACTGACTAAGGTTATTCAACATTTCTTTAAGTGCTTTTCAGCCATTTGAGATTTCCTCTGTTGAGAATTCTCTGTTTAGCTCTATACTTCATTTTTTAACTGTTTTTTTTTTTTGAGTCTAACTTCTTGAGTTCTCTGTATGTTTTGAATATTAGTCTTTCTCTATTTCTAAAGTAGCTATTTTCTACTTTTTCTTCTATTAGGTTTAATGTATCTGATTTTATGTTGAGGTCCCTGATTGAGTTGGACTTGAGTTTTGTGCATGGTGATAAATATGGATCTATTTGCATTCTTCTAACTGCAGACAACCTGTTAGATCAGCACCATTTGTTGAAGATGCTTTCTTTTTTCCATTGTATGGTTTTGGCTTCTTTGTCAAAACAAAAAAACAACCAACCAAACAAGTGTCCATAGGTGTGGGGGTTTATTTCTGGGTTTGATTCTATTCCATTGATTAACATGTCTGTTTCTGTACCAATACCATGCATTTTTTTTTAAATCATTATTGCTCTGTAGTACAGCTTGAGGTCAGGGACAGTGATTCCTTCTGAAGTTCTTTTATTCAGGATTGTTTTGGCTATCCTGGGTTTTTTGTTTTTCCATATGAAGTTGAGAATTTCTCTTAAAGGTATGTAAAAAATTGTGTTGGAATCTTGATGGGAATTACATTGAATCTATAGATTGCTTTTAGTAAGAGGGCCAGTTTCACTATGTTAATCCTGCTGGTCCATGAGCATGGGAGATCTTTCCATCTTCTGAGATCTTCTTCAATTTCTTTCTTTAGCAACTTGAAGTTATTGTCATATAGATCTTTCATTTGATTGGTTAAAGTTACACCAAGATATTTTATATTACCCGTGGCTATTGTAAAGGGTGTTGTTTCCCTAATTTCTTTCTCAGACCGTTTATCATTTGTATAAAGGAGGGCTACTGATTTCTTTGAGTTAATTTTATGTACAGCTACTTTGCTGAAGTTGTTTATCAGCTGTAGGAATTTTCTGATAGAATTTTTGGGATCACTTAGGTATACTATCATATCATCAGCAAATAGTTATACCTGACTTCTTCTTTTCCAATTTCTATCCCCTTGATCTCCTTTTGTTGTCTTATTGTTTTAGCTAGAACTTCAAGTGCTATATTGAATAGATAGGGAGAGAGTGGGCAGCCTTGTCTTGTCCCTGGTTTAGTGGGATTGCTTCAAGTTTCTATTTAATTTGAGGTTAGTTATTGGCTTGCTGTATATTGCTTTTATTATGTTTAGGGATGTGCCTTGAATTCCTGATCTCTCCAAGAGTTTCAACTTGAAGGGGTATTGGATTTTGTTGAAGACATTTTCAGCATCTAATGAAATGATCATGTGATTTTTTTCTTTCAGTTTATTTATATAGTAGATTTTATTGATGGATTTTAAGATTTGAACCATACCTGCATCTGTGGCTAGTTTTATTTCAACTTGACACAAGCTAGAGTCATCAGAAATGAATACTCCTCAACTGAGAAAATGCCTCCATAAGATCATTCTCTCTGGTCTCATGGCAGAAATGGTGCCCAGACATAGAGGTTAGTGGAGATGGCTGTATAGGGTAGACATGTCGTCAGTTATATTTCCAGGGGCCGTCTTGTGCATATTTCTGAGTTCTTGGCATTTTCTTGTTTACCTTTATTGACTTGGCATCTTTGCTTTTCTGTTTGTTTGTTAATGTGCATGTATGTTTAAGTGTTCATGTACATGCAGGTTCATGTGTATTTGTGGTATACTTGTGTATACATGTGCATTTGTGTTTCGGTCAGAGGAGAACTTTGTATGGAGTTCCCAAGGTTCTATTAATGCATGTTAAATTTTTTTCCTGTAAGCCTCACATGGACCTGGAACATAGCAAGTAAGCTAGGTTGGGTACTTAGAAATCCTTGGGGATTGAATTGTCTGTCTCCCCACAGCCCTAGGATTATAAAATTTAACCACCTAGTGTTAATATTTCTCCTGCCTTGCCTCACCTGCCTCACCTCATCTCCCCTCTCCTCCCCTCCCCCTCCCCTCCCCTTCCCCTCCCCCTCCCTTCCCCTTCCCCTCTCCTCCCTGCTTTCTCTTCTCCCCTCTATCTAGAGTGCTAAGAGGCAGGCATTTCACTATTTGGAATATCCTCCAAGCCACTACTGTTATGGCTTTTGAGTCAGGGTGACATGGCTAGGACTGTATTGACTGGCCTGGGACATGCAAAGCCTTTTCTGCACGGTGTGTAGTGGATCAGGCTCT
>NC_034592.1:136676216-136691446 GCF_900095145.1 Mus pahari | reverse complement strand
CCTGAGCTCAGAATTGAGAAGTTTCTGGAAAGTGTAGACAGGACTCAAGATAAGAGATGAGATAGGTCTCACTTACAGTCATGGACTTTGTCACTGGAGAGGAAGTATCTGGCTGCAGGTGCATACTTGCCACCTTTGGATGGAGGTACAGGCCTTTTAGGAGGTAACATTTGATGGTTGACTGGTCCTTTGAGGACTGGGGGACTTGGGGCTCCTACAGGGAGATTGAATGGAGCAGGNACAGCAACAGGAAGATTGCCCACCACTGGGGGTGGTTCCACCAAGTCAAGTGTTCCCACTTGGATGCTCAACATGATGNCCAAGGCCTGGAGAACCCACATCTTTGTGGCTGAAACCTGAATAGGAGAAATGGGTCATACATCACATTCCCAACATATCCTAGAGTTTTCATTGGACTTGGTGTAGAAGTGTAGATAACTNCCTGGCCCTGTAAGAACGTGCTATTGACATACTTGACAGCCCTGTTTCTTCTCCGTTCATGGGAATTTGGTGTGATACATGGCAGTAAACATCTTGAGGAAACTCCTCTTTCCTATTTGTATTTCTCCCATGGCACAGTGTTTTTATTGGCTTGAACACCTCAATTTAAGCTGAGCTGTGCACTGAATTCTCTGTACCAGGTACTTGTATATATTTTCTCACTGTCATGTGAAGTTAGTCACACATCCTTGGTATTATCCCAGCATAAANGTCCCTGCCTATGGTTTTGTGTTCAGTGTTGAGGTTACACACANGACCTGTCCCCTTTTCAGCATTGCTCTACCCATGTGGTATGTCCTCAGCCCCTTATCAGCATCCCAGTCCCCCTCTGTGAATGTGTCAAGGTTTCTGTCCTTACCCTCAATCTCAGGTCCCTTCCCCTAAGTATCTTCCTTGTGAGTAATGTGTATAGAACTTTTCTCCAGACACCCTATGCCATTTTGCCAGCAAACCCCTTCTGATCCTGGCTTTTCTTGTCTTGGGTGGCATAACTTTTTCTTGATATTTCTGAGCTGTGCTGGTGGTTTCTGGAGATTATCCCCTACCTCACCATCTCAGATTCCTTGCTTACCCTTTAGCCTTCTCTTTCCTTTAGTGACAGGGTTTTATGTTGTTGACCCGGGTTTCCTNAAGCTTGTGTGAAGGCCAGAGTGGCCTTGAACTCACAGAGATCCTCCTGCCTCTTTCCCTCCAGTGTTGGGATTAAAGCTGTGCACCACCTTGCCTGGCCTGTCTTAAATCTAATTCCGCACATTCATTACTTTCTGTTGTTGCATATGCCTGTTCCATGTCATGTGTGTAAGCCACATGACATCATGTTTGAGTTGGTTCCTTTCTTTTGCCATTTGTGTCCCAGATATGAAACTGAAGTCCTCAATCTTGGAGACAGGGACTTTCACCAGCTGAGCGATCTGACTAGCCTTTCTCTAACCTTTATAGTGGTGCTGAGGTGTGTATCCGTGACATGTTCCTACAAGATGGTTAGATGGTGGCGTTTCTTCNATGTTGCCTGTCAGGTTTTGTAATTGAGGGTGTGTGTCTTTTCTCCCACCTCTTGTCCTTTCTCTCAAATCCTTACTCCAAGATAATCCTTACCCCTGAGATTTGTCTAATTGAAAGTGGGCCCTTGATGAGTTCCTGATAATAAAAGCCATTCACCAATACAGCAGCCACAACCCCAACTATAGAAACACTAAGCAACCTGACAGATTAACGGTTCCTGTGGCCTCCTCTGTCCAGTAATTGCCTCCTCCACCTGTGACTGGTACTACTCTGACAATTAGTTGATATTCTTTCAAAATATCATATATATTCCCTTTAAATCATCTTTCAAATCTTGNTTCACCCCAACCTCATTGCCCACTCCCGAAGTCTTCAGTGACTGAGTCTTCCCAGAACAGAGCTGTCCTGTGTCCGAAAAGTTCTGAATCTTAAAGGACGGTGTGCTGGTTTAGGTTTGCCTTTTGCACCTACACTCCCACAATGAAGCCCTGTGGTGTCCTCACCATCAGGAAGTAGTTCCAGTAAAGTGATGCCAGTGGTACACTCCTTGTCTTGAATAAAGTGCTGTTTGGAAAGTAAAGCTCACCACATTTTCCCCAGATTTCTCCCTTTCCNCTCTGACCTCTGGGAAATCTAGTCAGTAAGGCAGTCATGTAAACACACTGTAAGGAAGAGCAGGGCATGTCTGTCTATTAATGGTTCATGTATGCTGACCTGATGGATGTTTCTGGGAGTCCAGTACTCAGTTTCCCATTTTCTTAAAGCAGTCTATTAGGCCCTTGTTATCCCCCATCCCATGGTAGATCCAAACAGCAGAAGAATANTCCAGAGNCANGGAGTAAGCCCTAGTTATCTGTCCAGAGGTGACNTGTTCCATGCTCATTCCACCAGCTTTGCCCTTCTGTGTGNATTTCTGGGCAGTCCTTACCTTGCTCCTTGTTGAAGGTTTGCTGTCCTCAGGAGCTGCTTCTCCTGCTCCTGCTTCTGCTGTCCACCTGAACCATGTGTCCCCTTTTATAGCCCATCCAGCTCCTCCTTGAAAGGTCATGATGGAGGAAGGGGCCTGAGGTAGATGTGCTGATAAGACAGGCGTGATGCTTTCCANAAGAGTAGCTGACCTTTGTTCCTGCTTTTGTTGGCATGTTCCTATGCCTGTCAGAGCAGATCTTGGGATGGCAGAGTAGGCATGTCGTCATACAGAACAAGAGTCATGACTTTGGGTGCCTGATGGATCCTTGTGTTTTGTTTTCAATCTTGGGGTGTGGAGAAGCCAATGAATTGAGCTCCTTAATGTGTTTATGGAGTGTAGTGTAAGGAGTTTTATCTGTCCTCTTCTTAGTTTACATCCTCNTAACCTTTCTTGCATGTTGCTGCCTTGTATTCATGAGGATGTTCGGTGACTGCATGCAATAAAAAATGGATAGGNCCACAAGTGAGATGCCAGTGAGCAGTCCTGTGAGGACTTTAATNGTGTTTCATAAGGTTNGTGCATATGCTTGATACCTAACCATCAACAGAATGGTAGGCAGCCATGGCATAGCTACTGTGTCCCTTTGGTCATAATTTTATGAGATGGCCTCCTTTCAAACCCTTGGTTTCAGGGATGAGTGACATGAATTATCCAGCCATATTTGCAGGTACCCATAAGTAAAAAGCACAGGGATGGATGGTTATAGTGAGAAAGTGAACTGATGGGAACATAGCAGTGATCTATAGTCATGTTAAGCAGAGTAGTTCCATAATTGTGTAAGACCACATTCATTTCTCCTTTCTATGAAATTATAACAGGGCTGGCATGAATGAAGAATTTTGTGTGCATTAACATTTTTAGAAATATTCATGTATTCTCTGAAAATGTATGTTTATCCAATGAAGTTTTTGATATTCATGTACCCCCACCAGCTCCTGGTGCCCTGCTTCCTCTCCGTCTTAGCTCCCCCTTTCCTTCTTCTGGGTTTTACATCCTTGGAGTCTAATTAGTGCTTTCTACCATTTTGTGCAATGTCCCTGTACTGTCTGCTAAGGAGTACCAGTCCTTGTCACCTATCAACACCTCCTGTAGATCACTGACTATAGGTCTTTGTGTGGCATTGCTCCATCTATACTGGCCTCTTGATTTTTTTGACCTTTGGAAGTGTTTTGCAGTTGAACACTGCTGTTTAGAATAGATGTGTGCTACAATTGTGTTCAGAAGGTAGCAGTTCACACTTCTTCCCATTTCCTAACATTGTTTCTGTTCTCCCTCTCTCTCTGTCTTTCTGTCCTCTCTGTTTCTCTCTGTCTCTCTCTGTGTCTCTCTCTGTCTCTTTCTCTCTGTCTCTCTGTCTCTGTCTGTCTGTCTGTCTGTCTGTCTCTCTCTCTCTCTCTTTCCCTTTCTCTTTCTTTCCTGTTTATTTCTTTGGAGAGTTTGGTATCGATTATTTGTAGATGGACACATTACTTAGACTTCAAATTTGGCCACTCATGAGAGTGTGTTAAATTCATTACACTATGAAAAATATTGTCTTGACCAAAGTAACGAGGAAAAATGGCTATCTGTGCATACATAAGAATTTAGAAAGTGATTTGATAGCATGAATTTGTAGCAAAATAAGAGGTGATCTCTTACCTGGTCCTATGATCTCCTTCCTCATTTATGTTTGACCAGCAGGCATGAAGTCCCTCTCTGAAACAGGCCTTACATTCAATCAGAAAGCGCTTGGTTCTTCTCATCACTGTAATCCCACTACTGTACTAGTGGGCATAGCTTGTCATGTAGGTCATTATAGCATCTAGCATCCAGTGTTGGGTCAGCCCTTTCATGTCTTTTTTCCCTACCTTCTCCAGCAGCATGCCTAGTACCTTCTGGCACCATGTAAGCTACCCAGCACGGAGAGAGTTTTCTTCTGATCTATTGAGACCAACTGGCAGCTCCTCAGAGCTGACTCCAGCAGAGAAAGCAATGGAGACATGATGGCAGCCAGCACATCTTGACTGGGGCTGCTTAGCTGTACATAGCTCTGGCCTCTACTTAATTTCTCTGGGTCAACCATCTTTCATGGGTGATGACATTGTAATAGGAACTTATAAAATATTTAAGGTAGACAGCTGTGTTGCTTACTCTACTGACAGCTTGACACAAGCTAGAGTAGTCACCAGAGAGAAGGGAGCCTCATGTGTGAAAATGCCTCAGTAAAGTCTAGCAAAAAGCATTTTCTGAATTGTAATACTTGGGGTTGGACCTGTCCCTTTGTGGGTGGTGCTAACCCTGGTCTGATGGCTGTGGGTTCTATAAGAAAGTGGGGTGAAAATGCTATGAGAAAGCAAGCCAGTAATCAGCACCTGTCCATGGCCTCTGCATCAGCTCCTGCCTCCAGGTAAATGCCCTGTTTGAGTTTCTGTCTTGACTTTCCTCAGTGATGGACTGTCACATGAAAGTGTAAGCTGAATAAACCCTTTCCACCCCAGTTCGCTGTGGTCCATGTGTTTTGTTGCAGCAGTAGATACTCTGACGAAGACAGCACCCCAGAGCAGTAGCCTGTCTCATTTTGGGTACCTCTGGGACCTCCCTGACCAATAACTTGAGAATCATTTTCTGTGCCAGGCACTGAGATTTTTCATGTAATAACTCCTGTTTTGGGCGTAGCACTGTCCAATCATGCAGGATAGTTCTGTTTCAACATGATTTAGAAACATGTGTTTTCCAGATGGGCGTGGTCTTACATGCTTTCAATGCCATCACTTTTGGGTCCAGACGTGAAGATCTGTGAGTTCGTGGCCTCCTCTGTCTACAGAGTGAGTTCCAGGACAGCTAGGGCTAGTCAAACAAGAAGCATAACGTGTTTTCTCATTAGCTTATAAACTAGTGTATTTTCATAATGTATCTTTATGTATCCTTGGTTTGGGCTAATTTACCCTTCTGTTCTCACCCTGACCCCTTATCCCATTAAACCTTTAGCCTCCTGTTGTGTTATTAATGTTCTGTGTTCCATTCTTTCCCAATAAAATTTCCTTCCTTGCAGTGGATCATCATAGATTTCATTTTATTTTGTTTTTTAAATAAGATTTAATTTTTAATTTTATGTATATAAGTATACTGTAGCTGTCTTCACACACAGCAGTAGAGGGTATTGGATCCTATTTCAGATGTTTGTGAGCCACCATGTGTTGCTGCGAATTGAACTCAGCATACCTGGAAGAACAGTCAGTGCTCTTAAGTGTTGAGCCACCTCTTTACCCCACAGATTTTCACATAGTTCTCTAATATACTTTTCATTTTTGATGGGACATCTGAAACTCCTCAACTTCTCATCCACATCCCTATTCATGCAGCCTGGTTTGTTTTACCCTGAGTCATCTTAAGTGTGTTTATCCTTAGTCTTCATTGTGCACTGTCCCTACCAGTATTCTCTGTAGAGCTGATCATTGTTCATAAATTCCTTTATGTGTTTTTAATATAGAATGATTTTATTTTCCTTCACTTAATAGTTAATTTTGTTGGGTGCATTAATGTGCTTTGGCAGTTGGGGCCTTAAATCTTGGAATATTCTGGCCTTAAGTTTCTACCAGATTATCAGGTATTATTGTCATGAGCCTGCCCTTACAAGTCATTTGACTTTTCTTGCAGCTTGAAATACATGTTCTTATTCTGTTTTTAGTGTTTTAATTATAGTTTGTTGTGGAAGTTTCCTTTCTGGTCCTGTCTATTTGCTGTCCCATGGGCCTTTTGTACATGAATAGGCATCTCCTTTTTGTAGGCTTGGGAAATTTTCTTCCGTGATTTCATTGGAAATGTGCTACATGCTGGGGTTGGAGAGATGGATACCTGCTTAAGGCACTCGCTGCTCTTGCAGAAGACTAAATGTGTTTCCATCACCCATAGCAGGCAACTTACAGCCATCTGTGAATTCCAGGGGATCTAATATCCCCTTGTGGTCTTCTCAGGTCTCTTCCTGGATGCATGCTTATATAGAAACAATGCACAATGGCAGAAAAACCCACAGAATAAACTTAACAAAAATCGTAAACATTCTCCATGCTTACAGCATGATATTCTTCCTCCTCTATGTCCATTAAGTGAAGGTCGGGTCCTTTCCTAGTGTCACAAAGCTTTCCATGTTCCATTTGTAGATGTGCAAACATTTATCTCTGACCTTTACTGAGTGATCCACTTCCTCTAGTTCACATTTCAGGTCTGACAGTTTGTGTTCTGTGTGATCCATTCTTTTGGCATGGATGTGCAGTGAGGTTTTGCTCTGGATTCATTTCAGCATTTTGTTCTTTGTTGAATTTTGTTCTTCGTTGAATTTGTTGAATTGTTCTAAGAATTCCATATTTTAGATGGACTCCCTCTTTTCAGCCAGCTCTTTGTTGTCATTCTGTTGATGGATATTGACAACTTCTTCGATTTGTGTCAACAGAGTTGTAATCACTCTTTTGAATTCTTTGTCTGGAAGTTCTAGGTCATTCCCACTTGTCATTATTACCATGCAATCAGAAATTTTTGGGAGGGGGATGTGGCTGGAGTATTTGTGTGTGTGTGTGTTTGTGTGTTGTTTCTGTGCTGAGACTTGCTCATCTGATGTAGTTGGTTGATTTTGTCATTCTCTCTTTTCATTTAAGAAATTGTTTTTCTTGATTTTCTCTCAGTATAAGATATTCAATGTTCAGAGAGTATCAAGACTGTTTTTCCCCTTTGTGTCACTGGTTTTGTATGCGTGTGCACTGTCACTGTCTTCAGACACACCAGGCATCAGATCCCATTACAAATGGTTGTGAGCTACCATGTGGCTGCTGGGAATTGAACTCGGGACCTCTGGAAGAGCAGCCAGTGCTTTTAACTGCTGAGCCATCTCTCCAGCCCGTCACTGGTTTTGAGAGCTACAACTGTGGGGCTGACTTGGTGTTGAGAGTAAATGAGATCCCCATAGTAATTGGGTGGCATATGTGGTGGAAAGTAGCCGGCCTACCCATAGGCACAGGGACTCAAGATCCTGGAGGAGCAAGGCGGTGGGGCAGGAAAGAGGGATTCTGGAGGATGTGGGGTGAAATCCAATGTCATGGCAGCACAGGGGGGGTCAGGTCCTGGAGGAAAACTGTTGCCTATGAACCAGGGAAGGAGTGGGCCCATTTGAGTGGCTTATGGTATGCAAGGGTTTAGTATGAAGACATTTTAAAGACACACTGGTGTTCCCATTGGCTAGCAGACTGAATCCAGGCACTGTTGTGGATTGGAATTTACACCTTGAATCTGAGTCTGGGGACAGAAAGGCTGGAGCTTATGCTGTCAGAGGACTGTTGTGTCCTGGGGAGGGTTTCACTACTGGCAGCTCCTCAGAGCAGACTCCAGCAGAGACAGCAGGGGAGACATGATGGCAGCTAGCACATCTTGACTGGGGCTGCTTAGCTGTACATAGCTCTGGCCTCTACTTAATAAGAGTTCATGCCAGGACCCTAACAGTGGAGTCCAAGGGGGACAGTATGTCCCTGCGTCTCTCTTTTGCTTCCTAGCTTAGGCATATTGATTAAACTGTTAATGTGTGTGCTTTTTACATTCATTTGGCTTTTAATTGTCTTATTGAGAACTGGTGTCCCAAAGTGGCTTGTTGCATGGAGCACTGGTGTGACCCTAAGCTCTGTAACAGAATGAGCTATGAATGGTCTTAGTGGTCTGCCTTGGGTCTGTTCTGTTCTTAGAAAGTCACTGTGTCACTGTCTGCTCTGATGCCCTGACTCTTTGCTGTCTCTTTTCTCCCTTTGTGTCTCTCAAGCTTCCATACCTCTCTTCTGGGCCTGAGGGTTTCCTTCCATTTCCAAAGAAGGCTGCTGGGTTCCCATCCCTGAAGTGCTTACCATTCCCCCTGTTCATGATGTCACAGAGTCTGGTGCAATCACAGGGCTGAAGCAGGGCAGGGCTNTTCCNNTTCCCTGCATGCTGAGCATGGTGCAACCTTCCTATTCCCCTGCTTGACCCTTCCTGCAGCCTCAGCGTGCCCTCTGCAGGCCTTTCCCTGGCCACACTTGTCCTTGCTCTGAATGTCAGCAGCTGTTCCCCCTCCAACAGCCTTACTGTGGTCTTGGTGAAATTCAGATGCAAAGAACAATGGGCAGCTGGCCTTTTCTCTCAGGGCACAACCATGATGCTCAGTAGTAGATGGAACTCAAGTTTTCTGGGTATTATATTTTGGACTTTTGAGGGACATTGAACCCTGGTTTTGGTGCCAGCTGTGACACCTCTCAGTGAGTTGACCCTTCTTCTTGTCCTCAGTAGTTCTTTAGAGACACAACTTATGGAGGAGGTGGGAGTGGGCACATTGGGAGGCACTGTGGTGACTTCTGGTCTCTGATTCTCAGGAGGTGGGGCAACCACTGAATTCTGCTAATCCAGGATGCATGGAGTATGTCATTCAGGTCAGGTTTCCCATCTGGGGACAAAGGGCTGACAGAAGCCAGCTTGTTTCAGACACTAAGTGATTTGACCTGCTGATGTGCCTTTGAAGGGAGGGCCTTTGAAGGCTGTCCAAGGCTGGCCTGAGATCACAATTGCCTTTGATGAGTGAGGTAGGTGCCAACTCTTAATGTCTCTGTGTGAAGAGATCAGTACAGGCCAGCTGAGCCAAAGGTGCCCTGTTGACACAGGCATCAAGATTTCCACCTTTGATAGCTGTGTCTTTTATCACACACACAATGCACACCTTCTGGATGTCCTTATACTTCTGTTTCTCATGTGTTTGTCTGTTCTCTTGCAAATAGAGACTGAGTTGGGCCTCTTGTGTCAGTGCTCTTAACCACTTTGCCATCACTGCAGTCTGAGGTGCTTCTTTTTATTTATTATTTTCTAATACTGGGTTTTGGACCTAGTGTTGTCTGCATGCTAGGCTAGTACTCTACCACTTGGTACATCCACAAACCTCTTTTTCTTCTATTTGTTTTTTATTTTTTTGTATTATTTGTCTCAGGTGACATTTATCTCAGGTGGACCTCTTACTTTCTTTTTACCCGAGAATAACCTCGAACTCCCAATCTCGATGCTTTTACTTCCCCAGTGCAAGGAGTCCAGATTTGTGGTACTACAAACAGATTAATTCTTTTTGTGACTAGTCTGAATAATTTGTGCAGGGTGGCCTTGAACATGTGACCATCCTGCCACAGTTCTGGAGTAATTGGGATTATGGTGTCTGAATAAAGTTCTTGATGGATTTGGTGGTTTGGAAAGGATGGCAGTGCTATACTTTAGAAAGAGGATTCTAGGACACAGGTTTTGGCAGTGACGTTTGATTGTGCTGCCAAACACAGGCTGTGTGGTCTTGGACTCTAATCAAACTTTTCTAGGCCTTAGTTTTGCCATGTATACTTGAATGTAACATTATTCTCGTGCTGTTATAGATTTTAAATTAGATGAAACCTGTAAGAAGCCTGTGGTCAGGCTATTGGCTATGTGGCCTGAGTTGGGTGCAGCATGCAGTTGGAACCCTAGGGACTGTTATAACCTTTGGTCAGGGTGCAGATGGCTCCTTAGGTGCTAGGGCTACCCTTGGGGAAGTATGTGTGTGCTCACCTCTTTACTCATCGTGAGCTGAATGGAGGCAATAGGGCACCTCCTGGATATTGGTTCAGGTGTAGATGGTAGAGTACATATGGCCCTATTGGTAATGGGCCTTCCCTAAGGTGATGCATAAGACCACACTCTAGGATTGGTCTTTCAGTATCAGTAGTAATATGGGCATCTCCTGGGTCTCCTTAGGAGAAGCATGTGCTTACCCTCTTGTGTATGTGCCCTGAATGGGATGAAAGCATAAGATATACACTGGGTACTGGGTCTGACCTGGGGTACAATTGGTCAGTTGGCTGGTGTCATCTCTGGGTATTTATTGCTCCTGCCATGAGGTCAGGAATTAGACGACTTCTAAGTTCTGGGACTATACTGGAAGACAGTATGCTTACAGCGCCCTGGGTACTGAGTCTGTCCCAGGAGCAACAGGCTAGCAGCAGCTCCTTCACACTGGCCATGTGCGTGCTGACAGTGTGTGGGCTTCCCACTCACTGCTGAACACAGGGCCCTGGGCAGCATTTACTCAGCACATTGGGTACTGCTCTTACCCTGAGGTCAGTGTTCAGGTGGCACCTAGGAACTGGTTTCAGGAATCCATCAGTGGGATGTTATAAACCTTTGTGAGCTCTAAGTTTTAAATAACATTGGTGCCTTTAGGAAAGTCATAAGAGTCTTTAAGGGCAATTGTGACAGGCTTAGATATTAGTGAATGTTCAGGAATGGACGTTTCTCAGACTTTAGGGAAAACTGTTGTGGAGTATTGGACTGTAGTAGTGTACAGGAAGAACTTCTGAGGCCCCAGATAAGTGCAGGCTATTCTAGGACAGGGCACTCAGTGTCAGGACTGTCACAGGAGCCTCTGAAGGTTCAAATAGCCCATCAGGATAAGAAGGTTATCTATGATGTCTCTACCTAGGAGGCAGGACCAGAAGGACTTGAGTGCTAAGATGTATGTCTATCACACATTTTGGGAGCCTGGACAATGCGAATCTTTCTGGAGACACTTATGTGTGGAGAAGGAATGTAGTCCCTTGCCTAAACCCAAGAACATGCTTGGCAAGGCAGTAATGACCTTGGGCCAGGGCCTTGGGGTAGCTTCCACTTCAGATCCTGGAAGCTCAGTTCTTTCTCCCCTGAGGGGTTATGGTTATCAATGCATAGACTGCGGTGTGCTTGCTTAGTGTCTTGCTGACTCTGTCTGTCTCACTGTATATCCCTTTCTGCTGAATTTTTCCCACTCCCCTACAGATTGTATGTAAGGTGCTACACTTTCTAAAAATTTATTGATTCTTTGTGAGCTTCATATCATGCACTTCAGTCTCACTCATCTCCCAGTCCCATCATATCTGCCCTTCTTTTTTTTTTTTAAGGTTTATTTATTATTTATATGTAAGTACACTGTAGCTGTCTTCAGACACACCAGTACAGGGCATCAGATGTCATTTCGGATGGTTGTGAGCCATCATGTGGTTGCTGGGATTTGAACTCAAGACTTTCGGAAGAACAAGCAGTGCTGAGCCATCTCTCCAGCCCATATCTGCCCTTTACACAGCCAAAATACACGCACACACACACACACCTGAAAATATCACCCTCCAAACTAAACCAAAGCATAGAAAACATCTCATCATGGAAACTGTTTATGTCACAGTGTTTATGCCCTACAGTATACCCTCTGTCCACACATCTTCACTTGTAAATGTTCATTACAATGAGCCATTCATTGGTCTGGTTCAAGATCTCTGGCTTCTGTGACACTATTAATAATGGATCCTCGACGGTATTCCTTCTGGTTATCCTGCTGTTTGCCGTGTGTTATACAGATCCTGCAGCTTTGGATCAGCAGGCCCAGCTCTTTCATGAATCCCAACCATTTGCAGATGATATGGACCTTTGTGGTGAGCTAACTCAGAGCCCTGGATCTGGGCCTGGTTGGTGCCTGGGCTGGTCAGGGTAGCAGTTCTCCCATAACTGTACCACCAGGGGGAGCTCTCCAGCACTGTTCCTGCTAGGCCACCCAGTGCTGCCATCATCAGGAGTCAGGGCCAGCTGGCCCAGTCACCTTTCCTCGAGGCCCACTACCCCCCCCCCCCCCCCCCCCCCCATGCCTCCAGAGCCAGCTCCACTGTGCTGCTGGGTACAGGGGCCTACTCCCCCACCTCCCCAAGTGCTGCAGCCTGTGAGGGGCTGGGCCAGCCCTCCTGCTCTCACACCCTTGGGGCTGGCTCACCTGAGCCTTTGCAGTGCAGGTGCAGAACCCCCTCTCCCAAGTCCTACAGCTAGTGAGGGGACAGGGCTAGCCCTCCTGCTCTCCTGCCCTCGGAGCTAGCTATCTTCTACTACAGGTGGCCAGGGGCAAGGGGAGGGAGGGCATTACCCCCAAACCCACATACCACCTCATGGCAGGCGAATGATTGATAAGGCGGCTCTCCATTGTTCTAACCCTTGAGACTAGCTCACACATGCCTCACCATCAGGGCCAGCCCTACTCGGCTGCCCAGGAGAGGTATGGGACCTGCTCTTCCAAGTGCTTTTTTAAAAAAAAGTTTTGAAGAAAGATTTATTTATTTATTTAATGTATGAGTGTTCTATCTGCATGTACACCTGAGTGGCAGAAGAGGGCATCAGATCCCATTATAGGTCTGTGAGCCACCATGTGGTTGCTGAAAATTGAATTTAGGACCTCTGGAAGAACAGCTAGTGTTCTTGACTGCTGAGCCATCTCTCCACGCTGAGGTTGTTTGGTTCTGTGTTCAGTCTTAACCATCAGGGTATGTGAACTCTGTTGGACTGCATTTTACTATACCCTGCCATCAAGTGCTGGGCTTGTGGGAAGGGTTGACACATCGCTCAGGGGGTGGGAGAATGCAGCCTAGAGTCAGGGCCTCAGCCTGAGTGAGAAATGGCATAGGCTGAGGCCGAAGTTGGGTTATCCTGACTCCCAGACATCCAGACACTGCTGGAATTTCGAGGAGGACTTGGGAACCTGCAGGCCTGTGATGAGGCTAGGACAGTGGGGAGGGGGAACTCTGGCTTAGCTTAGCTGTAATTATCCAGGAGTGCAGAGGGGCTTTCTACAGGAGAGGTACACTGTGGCTCTGTAGACAAAGGCCTTTCCCAGGTTCCTCATGCCGGATCTTGATGAAAGAGACGGTGCATGGTTCTAAACAGTTTATTGGTTGTTCATGGTAGAAAATGGATGCATAAAAAACCATACCCACTTCTTGGGGTAGGCCTGAGGTTAAATACCTTTTGCAGAGAGGAGTGTCTGGGAAGGGAAGCTTATTGGCTAAGCCCTCTGGGCCTCTGGGTACCTCATTAGCATGGAGAGCTCTGTTTTGAGCCTACTGATCATGCTTCTTTCATGAGGAATAGGGCTTGAACAAGGAGTGGTATGCACTTGACTCCCAGGGAACTGGGACTACCCTAGGGTCATCATTCCGGTAGACTCTAGGAATTGTACTTTAACTAAGCATGTATATCAGACTGCCTCAGTGATGAAATTAGAGTGGAGGTCAGCATTCAAGCTGCCACTGGATATTGCACTGGGAACATTGTACCAACAGGAGCCTGTGTAGCAGACCTACACTAGGGACAGCATGATGGTGGCCCTCTGGGTACTAGGTTTACACCTAAGTCAGTGTTTGAACATCCCCACATTATTATATAAACCCTGCTTTCAGCATGTGGTCACAAGCTTGGATCTGGGATACTCTCTGGTCAGTGTGAGGGTACCCCTGGGTCCTGGATGATGTAGAAGTACGATTTTGGCTCCTTAGTTACTAGGCCTGCACTAGTTATAGTGTGTAAGTGGTCTTCTGGATTATGGTCTTGTCCTGGGTTCATTGAGGTATGGTCTTCTGGATTATGGTCTTGTCCTGGGTTCATTGAGGTATGGTCTTCTGGATGCTGAGCCTGAATTAAAGGATAAGGTTCAGTCAGTAGTCCTCTTGGTACCAGGTCTACCCTGAAATTAGTTAGAAATCCACCTCCTGGATTCCAGGTCTAAACTAAGTCCAGTGTGTGGGTTTCCCTATGAGTCCTGGACCTACACTGTTTTCAAAACACCATGTTCCTTATTAGAGCTGAGCCTATCCTTTAGGTAGTAAGAGGGTATCCCTTTCAGTACTGGATTTGTCCTAGAGAGCATGTTCCAGTTGTACCATGGGTAGTAGCAATTCACTGAGGGCAGTGTTCAGTTAGCCCCTGAACATTTGGATTATACAAGGTCCAAATGGCATGTCCCCTCAGTGCTAAGCCTACTCTGATGGCAGTCTAGACATGACACTCTGAGTACTGCACCTTCTCTGGATTTATTAGGTGGGCTGCTTTCTAGGTACTGGGCCAGCTCTGAAGGCTGCCTGAGTGGGATTCTCTGGATAAAGTGCTGCACTTAGGTCAATGTGCATGTGGTCTCCATAGTCCTGGATTTCCAAGGGTTGCAGTTCCACCTCTGAGGTTGATATAATGTTTGAGTGTAATGGGACTTTTCTCAGTCAAGTTGGGCTTGAGCAAAAGGACCTTGAAGTGCAATATTGGGACAGGGGCTTCAAGTTCATGTCTCATACCAGTCAAGATTCAAGACAGGGGATACTTGCAGGAGTAAGCAAAGAGGAAGCAAGCTTTATTAAAGAATTACAGAAAAGTGAGAAGCTCCAGAGGGTGGAAAGGGTTTCTGAGAAAGTAAAAAGGCTACAGCACTTTCTTATCTAGGGTGTGGTTTTTTGAGTGTGTGTGTATGTATGTATGTGTGTGTATGTGTGTGTGTGTGTGTGTGTGTGTGTGTGTGTGTGATGCTGCATAGCAGAAACTGGACAAAGGCTAAGTGTGATAATTGCTGTGATATTCGTTCTCCATGCTATCATGGGCCAAGCCAACAGAGGACCCACATGCTCTATTCATGACCCTTGGCTCAACTTGATGGTAAGTCTTCTTTGTACCTCATGTCCACCAAAACATAGTGGTGGTTGTTTTTAATATCCATGGCATGGTCTGGGGCCTCTGACTTGAAATAGGTGGAGGTTTTTTAGAAGCACTCATTACTTCGTCTGTTACAATTAGCAGCATTAAAAGCAAGGAAATGGCTGGGCGTGGTGCGCACACCTTTAATCCCAGCACTTGGGAGGCAGAGGCAGGTGGATTTCTGAGTTCGAGGTCAGCCTGGTCTACAGAGTGAGTTCCAGGACAGCCAGGGCTA
>NC_034592.1:136659343-136674971 GCF_900095145.1 Mus pahari | reverse complement strand
GCTGATAAACTAATTGAATTTCTAGCTTTTTTATGTTTAACTTTAGAAACAAGGAACTTGTGTGAATAGGAAGAGATTGTGATCATACAGTTAATGACAAGCCTTGGCACCTTCCTGAAGGCAAAAGCAAACAGTTTCAGGAATCCAGATGTTCTTCTCTCTTTACAGAATTGCAGTAAAGGTAGGGATCAAATTGAAACAAGGGTTCATGACAGAGGCCCAGAGGAAGGTGTCCCGGCTCAGTGTCCTGCTTGCCTTCCTGAACAGACTTGTCAGGCCAGAACTTTTCTGATAGACTGCCTTTGCTTAAGCAAGGGGCTTCACAGTATTTTAAGAATCAAAGTAAAAGGATGGTGGTCTTATGCCAAATGTAAGAGAACTATAAAGGAAGAGAAGACTCAAACAAGGGTCAGAGATTGAACTTTTGTAGAAAGCCAAGTTTGACATAACAGGTAGTAGGAAATAACTTTTGATCTATTAATCTTATGCCAAACTGAGAAATAATCAAATTCAAATAGAGTTATCTTGTCTAGCATTTCTGTGACTGCAAGGACCATCTTAAGGAAGAAGATACTGAATTTAAAGAAAATTGATTTTATCATATTATTAGTGTTTAGTTCCCATTAAATTGTTGTTTGCTTGCTTCATTCCTAATTCAATATTCTTGTGTAACAGAGGAAAACTTTAGAAGAAAATGTATTTTGAAAAGCTGTGTAATCATTGAATAAAGATTCCGAGGAAATGATTTTATGTATAAGGCTGAAGAGGCAAAGGTCGCCAGAGTAGGAGAAGCCATACTGAGATGTGCTCCCTCTTAGTCCTGTCTCTTATGAGATGAATGAAGCCCTGTGTCTGATTTTTCCTTCCCTCTTCTGCTCTTGCAGTCACCTTTCTCCAGGCCCTGCTGGTGAGGCTGGTCCCTGGCACTGGCAGCCTCCTATATATTGAATATCCTGGGGATATCATGGAAAAGATTACCTGGGTATTCTTCACTCTGGCCAATCTGAGCGCGGTCACATCAGTCTTCTCTGATGTCAGCATGCGGATGGTCTCCTGGGTACTTACTAGTCCTAGGGACAGCCTGCATTTGGATTACTGGGTACTGAGTCTACAGTGAATTCAGCCTGTGGGTGTTGGCATGGGTATTGGGCCTGTCAGGGATCAATGTGAATAGGTTCAACAATACTGCTTCCTCCCTGAGGTTGGCATGAGGACTGCCTACTAGTTACTGGGCCTGGACTGAGTGAAGCGTGTGGATGCCACTGAGCCTGCCCTAAGGGGATTGTGGATTTCATTTGGTTCCATTTGGGATGCTGATCTTGCCCTGAGGTCATCATGCTATTGGTTTTTTGGATGCCCATGCGGTATTGGGCTATGGGCCCAGAGGATACTGTGCTGAATTTGTGGAAATTATGTGGGTGGTCCCCTCTGCACTGAGTCTGCCTTAGTATTGTATATGTTGCAGCTGCATTCTAGAAATAGGGCCTTCCCTGTGGGCAGTTTGTGTAGTCTCCTGAGTCCTGGGGCTTCCTTAAGAAGTGTGTGATTGACCCCCTTTAATATGGTCTTCCCTGTGGATATTGATTTGGCAGTTCCTTAGTTACTGAGTCTGCCATCAGAGGAGCATGCTTGTGGTCCCCTGGGTACTGTACCTGAACTATAGTGATGTTCAGGCAAGCTCCTGGGTAAGGGTCTGCCCCAGGGTGAAGGATGTGGGTTGATCTGGGGCACAGTTTCCTTTTTTTCTTACTAATTCATTTAGTTATTCACTTTACATCTCAATTGCAATCCCCTCATCCCACTCCCCTCCTTACACTGTCCCTCCCCTGGGGAAATCTCTCCTGGGTACCAACTTAACCTGGCACCTCAAGTCACTGCAGGACTAGGTATGTCCTCTCCTACTAAGACCAGAAAAGTTAGCCCAGTTAGGGAAACAGGATCCACAGGAAGGTGACAGTCAGGGTAATCCCTCACTCCAGTTGTTGGGGAACCATATGAAGACTAAGCTGAACATCTGCTACATATGTGTGGGGTGGGGCCTAGGTCCAGCCCTTGTATGCTCTTTGGTTGGTGGGTCAGTTTCTGGGAACCCCCAAGGGTCCAAGTTGGTTGACTCTGTTGGTCTTCTTGTGGAGCACCTATCCCTTCTAGGTTCCGCAATCCTTCCCCTCAATTCTTCTACGAGACTTCCTGAGTCTAACGTTTGGCTGTGGGTCTTTGTATCTGTTTCAGGCAGCTGCTGGGTGGAGTCTCTCAGAGGACATTTATGCTAGGCTCCTGTCTGTAAGCTAAACAACATATCATTAATAGAGTCAGGGATTGTTGCCCATGGGAAGGGTCTCAAGTTGGGCTGGTCACACATTCAAAACAGAAGAAGGGAAACAAGAGAAGTAGATAGCAGAGGATGCAGCCATGAGACTGGGGAGGAGCGAGCAGGGCTGGGGAGAGGGAGGGATGGATTGCTCAGCAGGAATCATTCTGAGGACCTGACCCAGCACTGGGCTAGTACACGCAGGAACAATTCCTGTTTATTTCAGTGTCACCAAGAGAGTCCAATTGGTGTGCTTCTGTGCATTCAAGTGAACTTCTGAGCTCCCTAGCAAAGACTAGCCTGGCATGGCTTTAGACAGCCACAGTGGCACAGGGGGATGGGGGGTTGGGGGAGAGACAGAGAGGGAGGGAGGGAGAGAGGGAGGGAGGGAAGAGAGAGAGAGAGAGAGAGAGAGAGAGAGAGAGAGAGAGAGAGAGAGAGAAAGAAACGAACTCTGAAGTGAGTTCAGGCTGTTGTGTGTCTATAACCTTGCCCAGAGGGAAAACATATGCGGATTGCAGATTTCCATATGCTTCTGCACTGACTGCTCTTCCAGAGGTCCTGAGTTCAATTCCCAGCAACCACATGGTGGCTCACAACCACCTGTAATGGGGATCTGATGCCCTCTTCTGGTGTGTCTGAAGACAGCAACAGTGTACTCATGTACATGACATAAATAAATAAATAAATAAATAAATAAATAAATAAATAAATAAATCTTTAAAAAAAATTTCATCCCCATGATGGCCTCTAAAAGCATCCTGCTCAGAGTAAGGTTTGATCCAAAAGGATGCCAAAAACTATCTATCTGGGTACCAGTATCCTCTGTACTCTCTTGGTGGATATGGCATATGCCTGCCTGGTCTGCTTATCTGTTTGTTTCTTCAAGGTTCTGGTTCAGGGAATGCGGTTATCTGTGAGGAGTAATACTTACTAGTCAGAATAGCTCTCCTAGCCTAAGGCAAGTCAGCCAGATTCAGCATATAGCCCCCAAGCAGTCCTGTGGGATTCACCCATCCCTGTGAGATCCTGTGGTAGCCTCCTGCTGTCCTTCACAGAAGTCCCAAATAGCAGAGGGTCACTGAGTACAACCGTTTTGGACCCAACTGTGAACAAAGCTTGGGAGAACTCAACTGGGCAGTATACCCGAGACAGCTGCATTTTTTTCTCTCTCTCCTTCGTTGCCCTAGAGCTATTCTTCATAATTCTCCATTCCTGCTTCATCTAGGATACCCACCAACCTGCTCACACTGGGACCCTAGATTTCATGGTCAGCACAAATAGCTGTAGCATCTTACAGTGACTGAGCGGTTGTTTCTGTGGCCAATAATTTTAGCTCATGATGGCTAGAAGGAAAGACACCTCTAGACCCAGTTAGTGGGGAAAAGTGTGAAGAGTGATAATGAGCTCAAATGAGAGACAGAGGTAGAGGAGTCACAGGACACACCTCTGAAGCTGTCCTTAGAGAGCCACACGGACAGGATACCCTGAAGAAAACAAAACATTATAGTTTGGTATTTTGAGTGGAAACGGTTGAATGTGTCAGTCTGTGGACAAGCAGGAACAGGAGGAAGCTCCCAGAACTGCAGTCTGGAAGAGGACAGGTGGCGTCAGCTGGTAAGGCAAGAAGGCTTGCTATTGGTGGAATAGCAGCTTGTGCCAAGGCACAGAGGTAGAATGCTTCCTGGAAGTCTTCCTGTTTAGTAGGGCTGAGGCCCAGGCTGTGGCAGGAGGGGAGCTACGGATGTTGTCTCCAGACCTCCTCTTGCCTCCCCCACACTTGGGAAGCTCTGCTCACACCTGCATATTTGCATCATACAATCTGCTTCCTCCAGGATTCAGTGGCTTCCCATCTCTTCTGTCTATATGCTTTTGTCACTGCTCAAACTCCCCTGATGGATTCCTGTCTCTGATGTGACAGCTTCTCACTACCGATGATCAAATCAGAGCCATCTGAAAAGGTTATGACCATTAAAACTGGAACCGAGTTCTTGCACAGCCTCAGTGAGGCCAGGTGTCAATCATTCTACCAGGGTCCTAGCTACAGTTGTCCTCACATGGATTTTGGCAAGAGGGACATGGAGAAAAAAAGATCAGAATTTGGTGACCATGAACCTGTAAGTGCATGTGTGAGTGCACACCTGCTTCTCAGAGTCAGGCAGGGTCACTTGCTCAGGCCTCTAAAGCCCACAGGGCAATAGTGGGAGGAGCCTAGGCAGTTGCTGCATATCTGCCTAATGGCTGTCTTTCTGCTACCACCGCCTCTGTTTCCCTGCTCAGGGACCTATCTGCATCCTTTGTTCTTGCTACTTCCAACTCTACACATTTACAATGGGTTCTCTGTCTCCCTCTTCCCTCCCACCACATCTCTTTGTATGTGTTTATTCCTGGGAATTGAAGCAAGTGCCTTGTCCATAACTGGACTACTCTACCATTGGACTCCATGCCTGCATCTTGAGGTTTCTTTCTTCTTTTATGTTTTTAAATATATAAAGGTTGGTTTATTGCCTCAAAGAGGGAGAAAGAGGGGAGAGGGAGGAGAAAGAGTGGGTGTGGAGAGAGAGAGAAAGGAGAGAGATGGGAGTCTAAAATGTCTGCATCACACAGGGAAGAGTCTCTAGGGAAGGGCAGCCCAGTCCCTGGCTGGACAGTTCATGATTGGGGGAGGGTATGCCAGTAGGGACGGAGGTACCTGGGAGAACCTAGAGGCCGGGTCTTCTTTGGTCCCTTGTCCCAGGGTCCGAAACCAAACACCCCAGCCTTTTGTTGATAATAAATGAGTAAGGAACCAATCTGACTAGTTCCTTCTGATACTGGGAATTTTTTTATTGGGGGTAGGCAAAAAGCTCAATGTTGGCTAAGTCCTGGAGAGCTGGTTGTTTCATTGCTGACCAGGCTGTGGGACTATCTAGGGGGAGGAGTGTAGGCCCTGTTGAAGCAGTCTATGAGGGTGGGTCAGAGCTCCTGTGGGGAACTGACTTGGGTCAGTCTTGGATGCAGGTTCTGAGGGAACACCTGGATGTTAGGGGCAGAAGATAAAGTTAAGGGAGAAAACCTTTTTCTTGGGTGTACATTTGAAATTCTTAGGCCCATGATCTTGGTAGTTGGAGGAGGGGTGAGGGTGGGGTCCCAGGGCCAGGGCCAGGGAAGTAGATCCCACCTTCAGGAATAGGCAGGTGTGGAGGAACCAGGCTGTTGACTGACAGTGCTTCTCTGAAGTTCATCTGACTTGTGAGAGTTGGATTCTCGGAAGCTTGAAAGAATCTTTCTTTTTACAATAGTGACAGCAAGAGGAAGAGAGCTGAAGCCATTCCCATTCCTCCCTTGTCCCTTAAATTACTTTCCTGTCACCATCTTAAGTTTTTCTCATCCTCCAACCTTTATAATTCATGTTTACCAACCTCAAAAACATTCTCCCAGGTCCTCAAACATTCTCTTAGAAGCTTTCATATCCTCAGAGCTTACATAAACTTTAAATTTTACCTCTTTTCCTGTCTAGTTATTCATCATGAGACACAGGTGATTGATCACTGGGAGCAGGCATTGTAAAATGAGTTCCTTTAAATAAAGGAACAATAAAAGGTTACTTCTTCCTCTAGTTTTTTCTTCAAAACCCCCAGAGATCTGAGAAGGATATTTATCGTAATCTAAATTGCCTATGTATCAATTAAAATGACAGACTTGCCCATTACCTAGATAGACACCCTATTAGGTTCCTGTGATGTTGATGGCTTCATTGGGGACATAGGTCCCAAGGCAGGATCAATCTTTGGCTGCCAGGCCCAGTAAATCTGAGAGGCCTTCCTGTGGAGGAGTAACTTGGGAGACTCAAGCAACACGAGGCCTATCAAATATCCTCTTTGTCTACAGTTCAGGTTGGGCCTTAGCAACAGGTAAGGCAATGGAACAGTCTTTCTCAGTGGCTATTGTACCACTGGAGTCCTTTCTTGTTGTGTTCATTATCTGCTTGGGGACCTTGGGGGATTCACTGCTAGGATTTAGGAGTCTCTGTCATTTTAAGCATCTTTTTTTCCCCCAATTTTTATTATTTTATTTATTTGCATTCCCATCGTTACCTCCCTCTAGGTCCCCCCTCCTACAGTTCATCAGCCCATTCCTCTTCCCCCTTGCCTCTGAGAGGGTGCCTCCCCCCCCAGAACTCCCCCTTCCCTGGGGCCTCAAATCTCTGGAGGATTAAGTGTATCTTCTACTAAGGTCTGACCAGGCAGTCCTCTGCTACATGTGTGCCAGGGGTCTTGGACCAGCCCATGTACATTCCTGGCTGGTGACTCAGTCTCTGGGAGCTTCCTGGGGTCTGAGTAAGTTGAGACTGCTGGTCTTCCTATGGGTCACCCTCCCTTAAGATTTTTCAATCCTTCCCCTAATTCAACTATAGGGATCCCCAGTTTCACTTAAATGGTTGGGTGTAAGTTTCTGCTTCTGTCTCAGCTGCTGGTAGGACCTCTCAGAGGACAGCCATGCCAGGCTCCTGTCTGTAAGCACATCACAGCAGGCCTTGGTGCCCCCACTTGAGATGGATCACAAGTTGGGCTGGTCATTGGATTACCTTTCCTTCGGTCTCTTCTTCATTTTTGTTCCTGTAGTTCTTGTAGACAGGCACAGTTCTGGGTCTGAAATTTTGACTGTGGGTTAGTAACCCTGTCCCTCCACTTGAGGCCCACTCTATCTACTGGAGGTGGACTCTTTGAGCTCCCTCTCCCCAATGTTGGGCTTTTTGGCTAAGGTCACCCCCATTGAGTCCTTAGAGTCTCTCATCTCCCGGGTGTCTGGTACTTTCTAGACAGTCCCCCCTCCCATGCCCTCCCTTTGCTTCCTATCTCTGTTCTTTCTCTTGATCCTATGGGCTTCTCTCGTGACTGTCCTCATACCTGATCCTGTGCCCCCTTTCTCTCCCCCTCCCCTCTCCCACTCAGGACCCTCCCTCTCTCTGCCTCCCGTGATTATTTTCTTCCCTGCTCTGAGTGGAATTGAAACATCCTCACTTGGGCCTTTCTACTTGCTACACTTCTTTTGTGTTTTCTTTATTGTTTCTATTTCTATTTTCAGTTCTTGGACCGTTTTGTTCAATTCCTTCACCTGCTTGATTATATTTTCCTGTTTTTTTTTTTTTTTTTTTTTTTGGGTTTTTCAAGTCAGGGTATTTTCCTGTATTTTTAAAAGGGATTCTTTGTTCCTCTTTAAGGGTTTCTACCTGCTTACCTGTATTTTTCCTGTGTTTCTTTAAGGGAGTTCTTTATATCCTCCTTAAAGGCCTCTATTATCTTCATGAGATGAGATTTTTAAGCCATCTTGCTTTTCAGGCATGTTGGGGTATCCAGGGCTTGCTGTTGTGTGAGATCTGGGTTCTGCTGCCTATGATCCTGTGCTTACCTCTGGATATTTGGTTATCTCTTATGTTAACTGGTCTGGTTGTTTCTGACTAGAGCTGGCCTCCT
Organism: Mus pahari; assembly: GCF_900095145.1. Classification (NCBI taxonomy): domain Eukaryota; kingdom Metazoa; phylum Chordata; class Mammalia; order Rodentia; family Muridae; genus Mus; species Mus pahari. The sequence goes on along the minus strand of NC_034592.1, from coordinate 136,667,204 downwards.
TGGAGGCAGGCAGTGCTGTTTCTGGTTAGAGTGGGCCTCTTGTATCTCTGGTTACAGCAGGCCTCCTGTATCCCTGGTTACTGTGGACCTACCTGGGAGGTAGGCAGGCTGTGTCCCTGGTCATTTTGGGCCTCCTGGGAGGCAGACAGGCTGTGGGGTGTGGGATGGTATCAGGACTGCTGATCTGGCCAGGGTGAAGAAGCAGACCAGTAGGAAGGTAGAGCTTGGCAGGGAGGGTAGGCTCTGTGCCGGCTGGGCTCTGTGTCTTTGGTTACTGCAGACCTCCTAGGAGGCAAGCAGGCTGTGGTGTATGGGTATCTGACTGCTGATCTGGCCTGGGTAGGAAGCAGCCAGAAGAGAGTTGGAGCTGAGGGGGTACTGGTGAGGGAGCTGGGTACTGTGTCAGCTGGGCCCTGTGGTTGTCCTAGCTGGCATGGGTATTTGGGTGAGATTCTCACCCGTGTCTTTGATTTCTGAGGACCTCCAGGAAGATTGTAGGTATGGGCAGGTATCTCCATTTCAAGCATCTTAAGTTTAATATTTTAAATGCTATATTCAGCAGGTCTCTGAAGTGTCTGAGAACCATCTATCAAAAGTATATCTGAATAAACTAACTTCGCTAGTTTCTGTTTACCCATCCATGAGTTGTGATACCCTGATGTCTTCCTTTCCATTTCGTATCCCCTTGATCTACTTTTGTTGTTTTATTGCTCTAGCTAGAACTTCAAGTACTATATTGAATAGATAGGGAGAGAGTAAACAGCCTTATCCCTGATTTTAGTGAGATTGCTTCAAGTTTCTTTCCATATAATTTGATGTTGGCTATTGTTTTGCTGTATGATGTTTTTATTATGTTTAGGGATGGGCCTTGAATTCATGATGTCTCTAAGACTCTTAACATGGAGGGGTGTTGAATTTTGTTGAAGGCTTTTTCAGGATCTAATGGGATGATCATGTGATTTTTTTTCTTTCAGTTTGTTTATATAGTGGATTACATTGATGGATTTTCATATATTGAACCATCCCTGCATCCCTGAGATGAAGCCTGCTTGATTGTGGTGAATGATGTTTTTGATGTGTTCTTGGATTTGGTTTGCAAAAATTTTATTATTTTGTGTCGATGTTCATAAGTGAAATTGGTCTGAAGTTCTTTTTCTTTGTTGGATCTTTGTGTGGTTTAGGTATCAGGGTGACTGTGGTCTCATAGAATGAATTAGGTAGTGTTCCTCTTGTTTCTACTTTGTGGAATAGTTTGAGGAGTGTTGGTATTAGTTCTTCTTTGAAAGTCTGGTAGAATTCTGTTAAGTTTCTTATATGGGATCTCTCCAATTTCCTCATCAAGGCAACCTACTTTTAATAAGGGTTCAACCTCTCCTCTAGCCCATCACCCAACAGAGGTAGTGGGAAAGAAAAGTTATTAGGACATGAGGGAAGTGGACCTGTTTAGCAATAGTTCTTTGGAGGGCAAGCTCGATCTTCTTTCTCAGCAGTTCAGTACCATAGCAAACATGAAATATGATTCAGCAGCTGCAGACCAGTCCTCTAGGCATTCAGACATCAGGAATGACAGCAGCTGTAGTTTAATCCTAAAGAAACTGCCTGGCTTGCTAACCTGCCTGAGGTAAGGCCGCTGCCACAGGAACCTCACGAACAGTTCTTGGGCAAGTTCCTTCTTTCTTTCTTTCTTTCTTTCTTTCCTTCTTTCCTTCCTTCCTTCCTTCCTTCCTTCCTTCCTTCCTTCCTTCCTTCCTTCCTTCCTTCCTTCCTTCCATCTTTTCTCTCTCTCTCTCTCTCTCTCTCTCTCTCTCTCTCTCTCTCTCTCTCTCTTTCTCTTTTTCTTGTTTTGTTTCATATAACTTTAGTTTCAGTAGAAGGCATGGAGGGTATTTTGCTTTTGTCCAGAAAGATCAAGTGGAAACAGTCCACTCTGTGCCCAGTGGTGCTGTCCTCAGGGACTTTCAGAGAGGAAATCAGAAGACAAACAACATGGCCAGCGGATGCTTCAACACAGCTCAGGCTCCAAGCTGCTTGGTAATCTCAAGTGACAGGCACAGAAATCTTTCTTAATTCAAAGCCAGAAGATTGTGAAGAACTTCAAGCCCAGTTTGATAACAAAACTGACACTGCTCCTTGGATTGAATCATGCCAACCCAAGGAGCAGTATCAGTTTTGTTGCAATGCTAAAGCTTTCTCATCTGGGGCACTATATTCATAATGCCGAAGTGAAAGAATATCTCGGTATCTGTTCTTATCTCTGTTCTGTAGCTCATTCCCACAATTGAAGTCATTAGGCAGAGTCATTTGTTCTAACTCCAAAAACTCACGGATGGTATCAAGTTATTAAGTTCTTTTTTCTGAAGCGTTTTCAAACAGTGCCTCATGGCAGATAGTGAAGAATTGTTGAATATTAATGGTCGAATCTGAGCCAACTGAGTTAGCTCCTTTTCAGAGAAAGCTGTTTCAGTGTCCTTTGAGAACTTCCTACTACCAGAAAGCACTGAGGAGACAGTCTTTGATGGCCCTGCAGACTCTGTATCCACACTGCTCCACCTGTTTCTGCGGGACAGGTCACTGATATCCCACATCGTCTCATCACTGTCACTCTCTAAAGGCTCTGGGAAAATAAGCTCATACTTATTTGAGAATGACAGATGATGGGAAGATTTTACATTCTCTGAGTTCACTTTATTCCCCAAACCTGTTTTATGGGTGTCTTTTTCTGACTTGATGAAGGCAAAGACTTCTGGAGATTCCAGTCATCTGAATCACCCCTGTCTTCATCATTGTCTCCTCCAGTTTTTCCTCTAACCTCTCTGGGTGAAGACATGTTGTCCCCATAGCCAGAATGAGATGGGCAAAGAGCTCTGCAGAGACTGAGTCTTAGTTCCTGGAGTCAGGCAGGTCTAGTTAGTACCCAGGGGCCAGCATACAATTGGAGCGCTCCATTGATCATTTCATCCAAAAAAGCACACCCACTTCTGAGATGCTTTTGCCAAACTCCAGAGATAACCCTGGGCCTGTCGGCCTCAGGTCCCTACTGCCTCACCAGGAGGTTTGAGCCAGAGCCTCGATGTGTCCAATCCCGGAGACACCTCAAGCCTGTCTTGAGTTTCTTTCAATGGTGGCATTACCACAAGTAGACCTCAACAACGTTATCTATGTAAGGTGAACCAATACATGTGTGTAGTTAGCAAAGAATAGTGAGGTGGAGTAAACCAAACCAAAGCTTAGTGCCCATCTCCCACTATCTGTGGGGTCAGATTTATACTCATTCCTCTTGAGTCCTTTCACGTGTTTGCTATATCAAAACATCTTTTCACCTGTGTCTGCTTTGGGAAAACATTTTTTCCCATGTCTGCTTTAGCAAGCCATCCTTTCACCCGTGTGGCCCAGCAAAACATTTTTTTTTTTTGACATAACTGACTTTCCAAAGAAACTCCAAGTTTCCATTTCAAGGGAGTCACTAGCCTGGGGAGAAGAGCTGAGGGAACTCATGTGATCTGGCCTTCATTTTTCTGGAGTACCATTCTTGCTGTGGGGCAAGCCCATGTCCTGCATCTGGTTTTACGTCCTTATTGACATCTACTGACTAAGAGCAAAAATGGTACCTAGGCACTGATCACAGCATAGAGGTCCTGCTTGGTGGAGATATGGCACTCGTGTTCCCAGGAGTTATCTTTTCATTTTTGGTGTGTACATGAGAGGAATCTTACTTGCTGTTCCAGAACTCACTTATGTAGATTAGGATGTCTTTGAACTTATAGAGACCCTTCTGCATCTGCCTCCTGAGTGCTGGGATAAAAGGCATGTGCCACCACACCAAACCAAGAAACTATCTTGTTCATATTACTAGGTTTTTAAGCATTTATTAGCTTCCCTTTGATTGTTTTTTGGCATGTACGTATGTATGTATGTATATTCTCTCTCTCTCTCTCTCTCTCTCTCTCTCTCTCTCTCTCTCTCTCTCTAAGTCAAAGGGCAACTGGAGGTGGTTGTTTTATATTGTCTTATCTTTTTTTTGTGACAGTTTCCCATAGGCTTGGCACCAGAAAGTAAGCTCGGCTGCTGACCAAGGATCCCTAGGAATCTTGATGCATCTGTTCTCCAGTCTCAGAAGACATGTACTAAGAAGCCCAGGTGTCTTTTGATATGTGTGTTACAAGGCAGAGTGCTGTGAACAGTTATCTCTGCAGCCACTGATGTCTTGGCTTTTCAGTCAGGGTGACATGGCTAGGACTGTATTGACTGGCCTGGGACATGCAAAGCCTTTTCTGCACGGTGTGTAGTGGATCAGGCTCTTATTGCTCTGACTGATCTCACATTTTGTGTTTAAACTGGGCTTCTCCATTTTCAACATGGAGAATTTGGGTTCCAGCTCTGTTGGTTTGGATTCATAAGGAAGTATTCAGAGTTGGAGACTATGCTAGCTTTCCATCATCATAACAAGGGAAGTGTCTTCAGTGGACAAGAGGTTAGTATAAGGCCAGTGTCAGAGGACCCAGGCTGTGACCTATTGTTCCTTTGGTCTTTAGGCCTGTGGCTGGCAGGCATGGTCATGGGAAACAAAGTGCTCACAAGAGACAGGCCTTCCCATCTGCTTGAAGGGCAAGCTCCCAGTGACCTATAGAACTACCTCAGGCAGCTCAGGTCCCACCTCCCAAGAGCACCAGGTGAGGACCAAGGCTTTGCCACCTGAGCCTTTGTGAGGCACTCCAGATCCAAGTAAGACAGGGAGGTGAGGGGCAGGAAGGTTTAATCATTGTCCCTGAGCACTGAGATCACTGGGTTTTGTTGGCTCATGTTACTGTTCATCCCCAAGTAAGCAGTTCTTTGCATGCTTATGAATATGCATGAGCATTGAGGAAAGAGTCAACTCTCATTTTTTGCATGCAGGGAGTGTTTATTAAGGAGCTGATTACAACAGTGCCAGTTTCCTCCAACTGTTCCTGTCCTTGTCACTCAAGGCAGAGGATCCTGGGCATACTGAGGAGACCATTGCTATTGTCTCCTGAATCATAAGGATGGGTTGAAAGGGGCATGGAGAAAATTCTCAGGGGTTTTGCTGTCNTTCAGTACTTTGGGTTCAGTAGTGGCTTCANCTTGCTGCCTGAAGGTCATTCTGAGGGGAGAGAAAGACAATAGTTTCTGCCTTTAACCCTGGAAGTTGGCTGCAGGCTGATAATTGCCACCTCATCCTTTCCCACCAAATCACCATAATACTGCTTCAGGGATGGGGAGCAGACTTCTGCCAGTGAGCACCCTGGAGAGCTTAGACTATGAGAGAAGGAATTTGAAGGTGAATCCTCTGGCAGGAAGGGATCCATGCAGATGAGGTCAGGATCCACCCAGAGACAGCAGGTTTACTACACTGACTCTTGTGTTCACTAGAGCTGGAATGAAGCAACTGCTGGCGCTGGCACCATGCTGGCTGTTTAGGAACTGTATTGTTTACTGCTATGACATAACCTACTGTGGGCTGTGTGTCTTGTCACTGAGCTATAGGTCATATGTCATTCATCTGGTTGTTCCCTGATCAAGGCTGGCTTGTGGTAATGGCTGCTCATAGGTTCCATAGAAAAGAATGGGAATATGAAGAGGCCTTGGGGACAACTGCTGACATTCCCTCAGTCAGGCACTCTAGGAATTGACTTAGGCCAGCTGTAGGAAAGTATGGGGTAAAGGACAGCTTAAGGTTTGAGGCATTTGAGAGAAGCTGCTATTTCTGAGTCANGATTCATACTGCTTGTTCAGGTGCAAGAATATGTGCAGGGTCCTGGATTTGAGGCAAAGCAAAGCAAAAGAAACAAACAANGCAAAGAACTGTATTTCTGTTACTTACTGATTTCAGCAATTTGATGTTGGAGTTTGTTAAAGTATTTGAAGACACTCCTTCAGGAATATTCATTTTTTTATACAGTCCTGAAAAAGAAATATCACCTTGTGACAGGAGTTAAGGGAAATGCCAACCTGATTGATTTGTTTGACCACAGTCACATGTGGGATCTCTGACCTGTATGTGGCCCTAGGAGGAGTCACTGTCACACTCATTCTACATGGTGGCATGAATACTGTCCATCTCAGGATCTATAGGGTGTCCATCTCACCATCTATAGGATGGTGTATGGGAAGAGAGGCCCCCAAAGCAGGTGGAGACCTGGTGGTCTCCTAACACTGACAGCTAGTGATGGATTGCCTCAGTGCAGGACATGACTGGCGTGGCACACTCATTAGAGGGTCAGTGCACTATGTGGAACTACAGTAGAACTAACCAGGGATGTGTACTCCTAGCATGTGGCACCATCATCATTGTTGTCCAATGAGGTATGACATATCCTTCAAGTGTTATAACCCTAATGTCTAGAGGTGTGAGTGACCCAGGTCCACTGTGCCGCTGTATATGCTGATGGTCATGGTACCAAGACACCAGTGGACAAAGCTTCTTGGGAGGCAACTTGATGCATTTTCCCTATAAACCAGGGCTCGCTGCCATTTTTGAAAGAGACAGTGAGTGTGTCTGTATGTATATATGTATGTATTTATTTATGTCTGTTTGTATGTCTGTCTGTCTGTCTGTCTGTATGTATAAGCAGATGAGGGGGTATCCTGTGCTTAGTGCTTTAGTGCCCTTTCTGTGTCCCCCTCCCACCTCTCACAAGCACTGACTATGCCAACAGTCACTGGTAGTAATCTACACACCACTGAAGTTGGACCAGGTCTTCTTTGTGACTTCAGACAAAATGGCTTCTACTTCTTCCATCTGCAAGACANGAGAGGACGTTTTCAGTAGAGCCTTGCAGTTCTCTGCTTGGCCTCAAGGTCCAGGAGCGTTTTCTCAGGCTGCTGGTTCCTGTGGTTCTCTAGGTGACAGGTCTGTCATGTGTCAAGGTCAGTGTGAGATGGATCTCCATGTGACTTAGGGGTCTTGTCTTTGGAAGTTTTGGGAGTCCCTATTGGGTTTTGTTGCTCTTGTGACTCCTTGAGCAGAGGTATTGGCCTGGTCAGTGTCCCCCAGCTACGTGCATAGCAGGTGGCTTTAGGACACCAAGAGCAATTTGGAGGCTAAAGGAAAGAGGACTGGCAGTGGCTGATGACTGCTGCCTGCTCTGATGTGGGTTCGAATACATGCAGGTCTGGGTCTCTGTGTGGTGCTGGCCCCTTCTGTCTCTCGTGACCGTCCTCTGAGAACATGAGGTGTTGCTTCTACACCCATGCTTCTTGACTGCTCACCCTCCTCTGTGGGAAGTCACGCTACTGCAGTACTGGGTTGGGGTGCCACTGTAGCAGTACCCTACTGTGTGCTCACAGTGCATGCTCCTGAACTCTGCCCTTTAACACCCAGAGGTCCAGTGTTTGCAGAAATGAATGTGTCCCCTGCCCATGAGAAGTTGTGTGTGGTCAGGGGTCAGTCCTACCCAGTTTTTTTCTCTTCACTGAGCCAAAGCCTGGACAGCTCTGTCACTTCCCTGCTAAGGAGAGGTGGAGGGACTCCTGGCCTTGTTGTCACCATAGACTCAGCTGCTTCCTGATTCCCATTTCTCATTGTGTGAAAGGGACACATTTTCTAATCCCTTAGCTGCACACCAGCTGTGGGCGTCTGTCTTGCATGTTGCATCAGAGGATCAATTTTAGTGTCTTTTGTCTTTTTTATGCTTTTGTATGTGTGCTCCTCATAGCCTCCACCTGCATGGCAGTTGGGAATGGGCAGCTGTGGTTTAAGAGCTGCTGCCAGAGAGCACAGTAGGAACCTGCATTTCTGTTACACAGTAGGTGTGTGCTCTCGTCCCCACAGGCCTCCCTTTCCCCATGTCTTGAATCACTGTGTTGTCTGGCTTTGACATGATTTCCCACCAGGCATGGGTCA
>NC_034592.1:136658068-136659198 GCF_900095145.1 Mus pahari | reverse complement strand
CTTCCAGGCCATTCATCTGTTGTGAAGAAGGAGACTTGAGTTAGTGAAGAGAAGAGGACAGAGGTGCTGTGTCAGGAGGCAGGCATGTGTCCTTTTGTCTCNGTTAGCATACGCGTCCTGGCTTGTAGGCTTTGGGTCCGGTGCAGCTGAGAAAAAGAAATGCCAAGAGCCTTCCCACCCCTCGCTTCTGTTTACGTCAGTGTGTGGGTGTTGGAGCAGAGAACTTGTGAAATGTTCCTTTCTATCAAGCCTNACAAACATGAAGTGCGCCTCTCTGCCCTTGTGTCTCAGAAGCTCTAAGGTGGCCTCGTGTGGACTCTGCGGTGAAGATGCTTGTATGGTATTNCAGCTGATGATGGTACCTAGAGACATGGATGACACCCGCATACTGTTTGCATACTGCCTCCCTCCCCCTGACCCCTATTCTCTGAGCCTGNTCCTGATGCCCCACTGATGACATCAAGGCCCCAGCCTGATCGTGAAGTTTAATGTCCTGTGTCGTTAGTCTTTTCAAACTTTTCATGAATGTTTCCTCTGAGAAGTGACAGTCTCAGCTGGTATCCAGGGTAGTGCAGGCCTGTGGCTGATGGGGNACACTCACCTGCACAGAGCTCTTCTTGGCCACTTCTTTTACAATGGTCTTCAGGGTTGCGGAGGAAATGGTTACTGCAATGCTTGCATTTTTGGGATCTGGAGGCAGCNGACCTCCAGGCACAGGTACTGTTTTGTTGCCTATATTGGCTTTAGCCTAAGGAGGGGAAAGCAGAGGAATATGTTTGTGAGTTNACTAGTCTGACAACCGTGTGAAGGCCGTGTGCTCTGGCCATGTCCTCATGTGCTCATGGGTAAGGCCATGTGCAGCNTGAAGGTGCCTAGTCTTGGTGGCAATGTGGCATAGGTCAGGGCAGTCCAGCTTTCCTGAGAGGCCACAAGTCCTCACCTTTTGGTACATAGGCATCTAACAGATATCATGGACANGTGTGTGTTTACCCATCACATCTTCTCCTTGATACTGCTCTACAGAGCTAAGGGCCAAGCTCGGTCATATTTCTGTCCTTTTCTTCTCTCCCCTTCTTCCCTCCCCCTCTCTTCTCTCTCCCCTCCCCTTCCCACATTCCTCTTCCCTCTCC
>NC_034592.1:136656066-136657335 GCF_900095145.1 Mus pahari | reverse complement strand
TGGTTGAGGTGTGCTTCTAGCCTTTGTCCAGTTGCTGTGGAAAAGCCAGTGAATACTTACACGGTAGAGGATGGTAAGTCCTTTTGGAGAGATCCTGGCAGTTTGAACTTGGTAACTGAATAAGCCGGTAGCTGCAGAGGAGAAGAGGGGAACGAATGGAGAGAGCCCCAACAAACGCCAATGACTGCTGTGCCTCAAGCTCTGTAGCTCCCATTTCTCTTTAGACACCACTATGGACAGCTACTTCTGTCTNCCTCCCAGACGCAAGAAGCTCCCTAACCGGCTTCCATGGCTCCAGGGATGCTATGAACTTATGGTTAACCAGCAAGATTTAGGTTTTCCTTTTTTTTTAAATCAGAGATGGAAAGACTGACTAGCTACTTTTTTGTCTACTCTGCATTTTGTCTCCTCTGGCACTTGAGAATTATGCCCAGTTTCCTACTTCACCTCTCTAGGTGGTTCACCTACCAACTATGACTGGTGTCATATTTTTAGGGATTCTGTGAGGTTTCCTGATGTCAGACATCAGAGATGAAGGCCCGNGGAATGCCCTTGATTCCATCTCTATGCAATGCTGCCTTTGAGAGGTGTTTGAGAAGATCCAGGCAGACCCTGCAGANGCACTGAGTCCCATCCTCCTCCATGTGGCAGAAGCCCTGTCCATTGAGGGAAAGGTCAGGTGGCCACTGTCTTCTCTAAGTGTGCTGAGGAGGTTGTGTGGGTCTTTTTAGTTTTGGAGAGTGTGATGTGAGTGGTCCATCTTTGTGGTGTGTCACCCTATGACATCCCTAAAGGTGCTGATGCCATCTCTGNTCTCATAGGACTCTAAGGAAGTACTCACTGTTCTTGCAGTTGTTGAAGTCATTGAGGACGATGGCACAGGAGTTGGATTTTTCNAGCTGTGAAGTCAGCACACAGAGTTTAGCTGAGGGAGCCTCAGTTGCCTGTCTTGCCACATCTCCTGTCCTTCTCCCCTTGACTTCCCCTTCTGTGACAGTTCCCTGGCCTCTCCTGGGCTGAAGTTACCCATGGTTGCCATGCTTCATGATTTCTAGTCCTGCTGCCAAGCAGTGTGGTCCAGGTGTGCTGCTCGTCTGTGGTGGCCCTTTTGGCTCCAGAGGGCCCTGGTTTGTCCCTAAGTCTCTCCTAACATCAGGCCATTTACCGTCTGGAAGCATTCTCTCCCTGTGCTTCCCCATTGATCTCCCACCCTTCCCTTCCCTGGACTTACATTTTCATTCAATTTTGCTGTCAGTACTATTGGGACGA
>NC_034592.1:136630915-136640724 GCF_900095145.1 Mus pahari | reverse complement strand
GATGGGAACATAGCAGTGATCTATAGTCATGTTAAGCAGAGTAGTTCCATAATTGTGTGACACCACTTTCATTTCTTCTTTCTATGCGATTATAACAGAGTTGGCATGAATGAAGAATTGTGTGTGCATTAATATTTCCAGTAATCCTGTATTCTTTGAAAATGTATGTTTATTCAATGAAGTTTTTGATATTCATTTACCACCACTTTCTTCGAGTGCCCTTGCTTCCTCTCCATCTTAGCTTCCCACTTTCCTTCTTTTGGGTATTTACATCCTTGGAGTCTAATTAGTGCTTTCTGCCATTGTGTGTGCAATGTACCTGTACTGTCTGCTAAGGAGTGCCAGTCCTTGTCACCTATCAACACCTCCTGTAGTTCACTGACTAAGCATAGGTCTTCGTGTGGCATTGCTCCATCCACACTGGCCTCGTGAGTATTTTTACCTTTTGAGGTGTTTTTCAGGTAAACAGTGCTGTTTAGAACAGGTGTGTGCCATAGTCATGTCTGCAAGGTAGCAGTTCACCCTTCTTCCCATTCCTTAACACTGTTTCTGCTCTCTCTCTCTCTCTCTCTCTCTCTCTCTCTCTCTCTCTCTCTCTCTCTCTCATGTTGTTTCCTGAGTCTTGTGCTGGAGAGGTTGGTGTTGATTACTTTCAGTCGAACACTCACATTTTCGCCAGTCCTGAGACAGTGTTAAGTTTGTCACAGTATGAAAAGGATTGTCTTGACCAAAGTCAAGAGCAACAAATTTATATCTGTGTATACACACGAATTTAGAAAAGTGACCAGAAAGTGTGTACTTGTAGCAAAATAAGAGGTGGTCTCTTCCCGTGGTCCTATGATTTCCTTCCTCAGTGTTGTCTCACTGGCATACAGTAGCAGGTATGAAGTCCCTCTGTGAAACAGGCCTCACATTCAATCAGAAAGCACTTGGTTTTTCCCATATCCATCATTCTACTACTGCGCTAGTGGGCATAGCTTGTCATGTGGGTCATTATTATAGCATCTAGTATCCAGTGTTGGGTCAGCCCTTTCATGTCTTTTTTCCCTACATCCCCCAGAAGCATGCCTAGTACCTTCTGGCACTATATAAGCTACACAGCATGGAAAGTTTTCTTCTGGTCCATTGAGGACCAACTGGCAGCTCCTCAGAGCTGACTCCAGCAGAAACAGCAGTGGAGACATGATGGCAGCCAGCACATCTTGACTGGGGCTGCTTAGCTGTACATAGCTCTGGCCCCTACTTAATGGGGGTTCATGCCAGGACCCTAACAGTGGAGTCCAAGGGGGACAGTATGTCCCTGCGTCTCTCTTTTGCTTCCTAGCTTAGGCATATTGATTAAACTGTTAATGTGTGTGCTTTTTATATTCATTTGGCTTTTAATTGTCTTATTGAGAACTGGTGTCCCAAAATGGCTTGTTGCATGGAGCACTGGTGTGACCCTAAGCTCTGTAACAGAATGAGCTATGAATGGTCTTAGTGGTCTGCCTTGGGTCTGTTCTGTTCTTAGAAAGTCAATGTCTGCTCTGATACCCTGACTCTTTGCTGTCTCTTTTCTCCCTTTGTGTCTCTCAAGCTTCCATACCTCTCTTCTTGGCCTGAGGGTTTCCTTCCATTTCCAAAGAAGGCTGCTGGGTTCCCATCCCTGAAGTGCTTACCATTCCCCCTGTTCATGATGTCACAGAGTCTGGTGCAATCACAGGGCTGAAGCAGGGCAGGGCTNTTCCNNTTCCCTGCATGCTGAGCATGGTGCAACCTTCCTATTCCCCTGCTTGACCCTTCCTGCAGCCTCAGCGTGCCCTCTGCAGGCCTTTCCCTGGCCACACTTGTCCTTCTCTGAATGTCAGCAGCTGTTCCCCCTCCAACAGCCTTACTGTGGTCTTGGTGAAATTCAGATGCAAAGAACAATGGGCAGCTGGCCTTTTCTCTCAGGGCACAACCATGATGCTCAGTAGTAGATGGAACTCAAGTTTTCTGGGTATTATATTTTGGACTTTTGAGGGACATTGAACCCTGGTTTTGGTGCCAGCTGTGACACCTCTCAGTGAGTTGACCCTTCTTCTTGTCCTCAGTAGTTCTTTAGAGACAGACAACTTATGGAGGAGGTGGGAGTGAGCACATTGGGAGGCCCTGTGGTGACTTCTGGTCTCTGATTCTCAGGAGGTGGGGCAACCACTGAATTCTGCTAATCCAGGATGCATGGAGTATGTCATTCAGATCAGGTTTCCCATCTGGGGACAAAGGGCTGAGAGAAGCCAGCTTGTTTCAGACACTAAGTGATTTGACCTGCTGATGTGCCTTTGAAGGGAGGGCCTTTGAAGGCCGTCCAAGGCTGGCCTGAGGTCACGACTGCCTTTGGTAAGTGAGGTAGGTGCCAACTCTTCATGCCTCTGTGTGAGGAGATCCGTATAGGCCAGCTGAGCCAACGGTGCCCTGTTGACACAGGCATCAAGATTTCCACCTTTGATAGCTGTGTCTTTTATCACACACACAATGCACACCTTCTGGATGTCCTTATACTTCTGTTTCTTGTGTGTTTGTTTGTGTGTGGTGTCCTGCATGTAGAGACTGAGTTGGGCCTTTTGTGGCATTGTTTCTGTGGTTTGACCACCTCTGATTTTTGGGTGTCGTAGTTCACAGGGCCCTCTCCTGGTTACTTTGTGTCTCAGAACCTTTGTAATTTGTCACTGAAGTGTGGTCTTGTCTGCAGAGGTGACATAGTCTTAATGCGGTCTTATTTTCATTTTTCTAGTACTAGGGATTAAACTTATAGTCATATATTCTAGGTATGTGTTCAACACCCACACCATATCCCAAGTCTTTTTTTAATATGTTAATTCTTTAACTTAGTATTAATATTCAAAATTAAAATTAGTATTGATTCTGTTTGTGAGTTTTAAACTCTCATTTATGTATATGTATCCTGTGTGTGCCTCTTGGCCCTGGAGAGCAGAAGAGTGGGTTGGAGTTCCTTGAACTACAGTTATGGACGGTTGGGAGCCACTGTGTTGCTTTTGGGAATTGAATTTCAGTCCTCTGCAAGGGCATCAACTGCTTTCATCTACTGGGTCACTTCTCCAGCTCCACATTTTTTTTTTTTTTAAAGCTTGGTGTCATTAAACAATGATGTCTTCAACCTTGCTGTTGTAGCTGATGATGTCCTGGATCTTCTGGTCTTGCTGTCTCCACTTCCCCAGCACAATGAGTCCATCCCCAAGACAGTGGATCCCCAGAAGTGAAGTTATAGGGAGTTGTGAGTCACCAAGAGGATTCTGGGAATCTAATCTGGGTCCTCTGGGAGAGCAGTTAGTGCTTTTGAGTGCTGAGTGTACTCTCTGTAGTTTTTTTTCTTTTCTTCCTCTTCCTACTTTTCTTCTTCCTCCCTATCATTTGTCCTTGCATCAGCTATATTCAAGTTTCTTTTGAACTTTTTGTTAGATTTTATTTCATTTACATAGAAGTTCAGTATTTCTCTATTTGCCAGGGTTTTCTCTGTTTGCAATGATGAAATGTGGATTGTTTTCCCCGTCAGTGCTGAGGATCACACCTGGGGTCTTATGCTTGCTAGGCAAGTAGACTTCTATTGTGTAAACCTTCAGCTGTAAAACATGGACTTTATGGGGTTTCGGGTTTTGGTAGAGTACAAGATATAAGATGGGTTTTCTGCAATGATTTAGCAGAGAGAAGGCAGTTATTTTCATTATGAAGACAGAGTCTTCTTGCTAGCTTCTTTTTAAGCCTGTGGGCATGCTACTGAGCCAGTTCTAAAGATAGTGTATGTGGGGCTCCATGAATTTTATACCTACTGTCAGGTCAGTAGTACAAGAAGCCTCCTGGGATCTGGACCTTCCATAGAGGCAACGTGATTTGTTCCCAGGTTATTGGGCCTACAGGGGTTGCAGTGTGCAGTGGCCTTCTGGCTAATGTACTGTATCAATTCTGTTCTGAGCTCAGTACATAAGTGGTCTTCTGGCTATTGTGGAGCATTGGGAAACAGCGTGACAAAGGAAGCCAACCACATCTTACTTCAGGGAAGATCTCTGAAGACCTTCCTTTGCTGAAGGATAGTGTGTGTGTGGCACCTGGATATTGAGCTTCTTCAGGGTGGAAGTGTGGAGGTAACATCATGGATATTGGAACTCTACTGGGAGTAGTTTTTCAGCAGTTTCCTATGTACAGGGGATACCTTGGAAGTATCATGTGAAGCTTACCTGGGCACTCTTCCTTCACTATGGTCATCTTGGGTGTGGTCACATGGCTGCTGGATCTTCCCTGAAGTTAGTGAGCAATTGCCCACTTGGGTACTTGTTCTGTTCCAGGGGCAGTGTACAGAGTACTCCTGGGTACTAGGACTTGAAAGGTCTTCGGCAGTCCAACAGAAAGTCCATATATACAAAAATGAGCTCATACTGGTCTATAGGAGGATTTCTGGTGGTTAGATAAAAGGAAGCATTCCTCAAGAACTTATGAAATTGGTTCCCATCTGCCAAAAGGAATCTTTTCTCTTAACTCTGGTAGAAGGGACACATATACCCATTTATATATATTTGCACATCAAAGCCCATGCCAGCCTCCTGGCTCTCTCAGTGTGTACTCACAAGAACTTTCTCTATATTTCAAAGCACCCCCCCTGCCATCATCCTAGCCCCTTTTATCTTCCCAGCCCTTTCTTCCCAGATACCAGTTTATTCTCTTTACAATTGCAAGTCCCCGTTACCCTCCACTGCTCTTTTCTCATCTCTCACAGATAGCCCTGGCCATGTCAACTCTGTTTCTCTCTCTGCTCTGGAGTCTTCCAGGTGCCTCTGGATATTTTCTCCCTATTATTTAATATATAAACCTTCCCCTTAGCCATATGATGGAGCAGTCATGTTGGTGTTTTCTTTACTGTGCCCATTTGCATGTGGAACTGCCTTGGGATAATTTTATGGTCATCCCCCTGACTAACTGCCACTGGGATATCTCCAGTTGACTTCTTGGGTTCTGGGTCTGCACTGATTTCAGCATATGGGCATTCCCATGGGTACTGACCCTGTCTGTGGTCAGTGCCCATACGAGGTATTGCTTCTTTCTTCAGGCCATTGTGGGGACATTCCCTTTAGTATTGGGTCTGTGTGGTGAAGTGTGTACTTGGGCCCATGCTTATTTGCGTGTATTTACCTCCTTGGAACTGGGTTTGCCCTTTAGTCAGTGTGAGGGCAACTCTTGGATGTTGGGCCCACACCTTGAAAAGCATGGACTTAGATTTCTGTGTATCAGCTTGCCCTGAAGTCAGCATATGGGTTGCTTCTTGCGTGCCATGTCCTGTTGAGTAACAATGTGTTGCTGACCCCTAATTATATAGACGGGGCAACCTGTGCTGCGGAGGGCAGTGTGCTTTCAGTCTCTGGGTACTGATACTGTCATGGTGGTCACATTCATGTGGGGTTTCTAGGTCCTGGATTTGTCTTTTGGTCAACATACAGCCAGCTTTCTGGATTCTGAACCTTCTTATAGGTAGCAGTCACCCCCGGGTTAATGGGCCTCTTCCCGAATAGGTTCAAGGTGGTCCCCTGAATCCTTTCTGTAGACTAACATGTGAGCAGGTTCCTGGGTAATGTTGACTTTAGAGCACAAACATTTTTATTTTCCATCCTCAGCCTCTTCTTGAGCTCTAGTGCATCCATCACAGGTGCACCTTCTGGCATTGTAGCAACACAGAAATAGCTTTTCATGGTACCTTTTATAGTTTCCTATTAGCCAGGCATGAGGCAGATGAGAGGATGGAGGGGATAGGGGAAGTCAGAGGAAGAGGAGGTGGAAGGAAGATGAAGCAGAACTACGTGGCCCAGAGAAGCTGCAAGTAGCAAGGGATCTCATAGCTGGGGAATAGAGTAGTATACTGGTATAACTGCTCAATCTAGGTGTGCACCTTATAAATATTGTAGCTGAGTTATGTATTCTTTGCATGGGCTTATTGGGATTGGAGATTTACTGCAACAAATTCATGTTCCACATGACTAGGACTTCATCTTAGGACTTGATAAAGATGAGGCTGATTAACCAGGAAGTCAGAGCTTCAGAAGAAAGAAGTGGTTACAAGGAAGCATATTAATGTGTTCTCCATCATGATCTGGTCTGTCCTCTGTATCTGATTACACTGATGTAACAGAAATATCATAGTAAAATTTCAAGGAACTATAGGCAGCAGAGGAAGGAGACAGGCACTCTGATTTAGACTACTGGAGTTAATTTAAAGGTGTCTACAACTGGTAGGTGGGATTAAAGTTAGAGAGGTAGTAATCTATCGGTTGCTCCCAGTCAGTTAAAAAGATTTATTATTATTAATAATTAAACATTTTTAGATTTATTTATTTTATGGATATGAGTGTTTTGTCTGATGTATATATGTATTATACCATATGTATATCTATAGATGGTTGTGAGCTACCATATGGGTGCTGGGAACCAAACCCAGATCCTCTGCAAGAACAAGTGCTCTTAATGGCTGAGCCATCTCTCCAGCCCCTTTATTATCTTTCTCCCTCCCTTCCTCCCTCCCTCTCCAGGTGTGTGTGTGTGTGTGTGTGTGTGTCTGTGCACAAGAATTCAGGTACCCCTGGAGGCCAGAGGCATTAGATTTCCTGAAGCTGGAGTTCCATGTGATAGTGAACCACTTGATGTAAATCCTTAGAACTAAGCTCGGGTAAGCACTGTTACTGCTGAGGCATCTTTCTACCCCCCGGTGTACTAGTAGGAAAATGTTTGTTTTTACCTAATGTATTTGGATTCAAACTGTAGTAATCTTGAGTATCACGGCCACACCTTCTGGTCCCAAACAAAATATAAATGTACGAATGGAATTTCTTTTGGAAGATTTATTTTTTAATTATTTTATTAGATATTTTCTTCATTTACATTTCAAATGCTATCCTGAATGTCCCCTATACCCTCCCCCCACCCTGTTTCCCTACCCACCCACCCCCACTTCTTGGTCCTGGCATTCTCCTCTATGGGGCATATAAAGTTTGCAAGACCAAGGGGCCTCTCTTCCCAGTGATGGCTGAATACACCATCTTCTACTACATATGCAGCTAGAGACACGAGCTCTAGGGGTACTGGTTAGTTCATATTGTTATTCTTTTGGAAGATTTAAAGAAGTTTTATCAACATAATAACTAGATTTGTTTTTTCTGTCAAACTTCTGGCTGCCTTGGCATGGAGACATTTGTTCTCTTCTGGAGTGGTGCATGCCCTTCAGGAGGTCTGCTCCGCAGCCCGCTGGGTTCAGAGGAAGGCTTCTTCCTCATGGCTTGGACATGGAGCGCTTTCCCGTCTGCCTCCATCACCATCTCCCCCTTTAACAGAGTCAGCCCTTCAGTTAGGCCCTTATCTCCTCTTTATTACCCACTGTTCAAAGAGGAAAGGGGAAGTCCTTTGAAATCTGTCTGGAAGTGTTTCCTTGTAGGTTTTGGGTTTCTTCCCCGTCTCTCGGGAAGCACTGAGGCTCTTCACTCCCAGCCCACTGTGCTTTGTCCTGACACTTGAGACCTGGGTGGAGCCTTATCCTCACCACTCTTGGATTTTTCTCCCTTTCATGTGGAGCTGTGGTTTGTTTTCTGTGTTGTCGCTTGTTCAGTGTAGTCAGGGTCAAGCTTCTGGTCTTACTATTGTTGAACAGAGCAAATATTCTGATTGCTTTCCCTACAGATCTTAGGAGTCAAGTGCATAGATGGGCCAAAAGTTTACACAGTATAGGCAATAGATACCAGAAACCCTTACTTCTGTGTTCTCTCCATTTGGGTAGTTTGTAATACATAGAGAAACCCTGTCTCGAAAAAACCAAAAAAGAAAAAAAAATTTTTTAAAAAAAATATTTATGGGTATAAATAAAACCAAGCCACATTACAAAATAACAACCAAACCAAACCAAACCAAAATCTCAAACATGTAGATTTATTTTTTCCAACTTGTTTTGAATAATGAAAAAGTGAACACTTGAATTATTTTAAACATGAAAACTGGACTTTGATAAGACAGGAACTCTGGGTAAGCAAAGCAGTCATCACAGAGATGAAAGGACACAATATTCTTTCTGCTTTGTCAGAGTCAGGCCCCTCTTTGCAGCAGGCACCACTATGCCTGCCCATAATGTTCTTCTTTTAACATTAAGGTTGGCCAGGTGGGGCGGTACACACCTTTAATTCCAGCACTTAAGAGACAGAGGTAGGTGGATCTCACTGAGTTATAGGATAGCGTGGCCTACAGAGGAAGTTCCAGGACAGCCAGGGCTACACAGAGAAACCCTGTCTTGAAAAACACACAACCAAAACAACAACAACAACAACAACAACAAACTAAGGCTGGAACATTATTTTATCACATAGGAACATATCAAGTATACTATCTTAAGCAATTTAAAAAGATTTTTTTATACAACTATTGAAGCACTAAAAATGAGAGAAATATTCAATTACTTGAATTAGCCCATTTTTAATGCAGTTGGAATCAAAGCTTTAGCAAAAATTGACAATTTATTACTGTCATTTTTTTATTCAATAGTCAAAATTTATAAATATATTTAAATACTTGTCTTTTTAAGTGAGGACCATGATCATGTGTGTATGTTGGTGTGTGTTGTACATATGTACACAGTGGAACTGGAGTTACAGGTAATTGTGAGCTGGCCAGCATAAGTGCTGGGAGCTTAAAGCCAGTTCCCTGAAGGAGCAGTGACACTTGACACCACTGAGCCCTCTCTAGCTACAGGCATACGGCATTTGAAGGGAATTTTTCCTATTGTTAAGGAAGGGGCTGTATAGCAAGTGGAAGCATAAAAAACATACAAATAGCATCTAATCATGGGTTTAAAATGTTTCTTTTAGTTAAATAATAAAACAAAGCCCTTCTTTCTGAGCAAGTTATTTCTTTGAAAATTATTAAGAGAAGATCAGTACTTAAGAATGCCTTATTGCTGTAAACAGAATGAGGCATCAGTATTATCTCAAGATATTGAATCCTGACATTAAAAGTTCAATAACTTGTAGCTATAATTGACTTTGTTATTATAAGTGAAGACACAGTGGAACCACTGAACTAAACCACTGCCTGGGTAGAAAGGAAGGTTTCCTGCCAGGCTGTCCCTTGGGAGGCAGAGAGAGCAGCGTGGTGGAAAGAGCCTTGCCAGTCTCATGGGATGCAGGTTGTGGTGGGAGTGAGCATGCAAGTCAGAAAGCCTGGGGCATTTCATCTGCTGTGAGCTTGCTTGAATTAGAGGGAATTAGAGGCCCTGTTGCTGGAGGTCGATAAGCGAAGTAATGGCTTTTCCTGTCAGCAGCACTGCCTTTTTGGGGGCCCATTTTGGACCTGGCCGCTCTCACCATGCCATGTTCTTAAGATGGAAATGATGTCTTAATCTTAATGTGGAAAGATTCTCACCATCTTTCCACAACACACTTCACTCCTCTAACTTGGTTCTCATCAGTTTCCATTGAGGAAGGATCTTTACCAATCAAAAGCATTTCTCTTTTCCTTAACCTTCTTTACTAAAAACACATTTGAAATATACTTTATACCTATAACTCCTTTGTATCTTTAAAAATTCAATATCTTTCACATCAAACATTATTAATAATAGTCATAAGTTCAGGCATTATATGGTAGTCATTTAAATACACTGTAAAAGAGGAGTTACTTTTTTTTGTTTTCTTTTTTTCTTCAAAAGATGTATTTATTTATTACATGCAAGTGTAGTGTAGCTATCTTCAGACACTTCAGAAGAGGGTGTCAGATCTCATTATGGATGGTTGTGAGCCACCATGTGGTTGCTG
>NC_034592.1:136621940-136630065 GCF_900095145.1 Mus pahari | reverse complement strand
GAGAGAGAGAGAGAGAGAGAGAGAGAGAGAGAGAGAGAGAGAGAGAGGAGAGAAGAGAGAGAAGAGGTAAGGCTTATCAAAAATATCAAAAACACGTGGAGAGAGAAGGGGAAGGGAAGGGGGGAAAGAAGGAGACAGGGGTCAGGGGGAGTGAAGGGTCTGAGAGTCAGTGAGGCCAAACAGTCCCTTCTATAGCAAGCCAGGCCTACCTGGCTGTTGCTAGGTAACTGCTAGGTGGAGTGTAGAAGGAGTGCCAATACTTAGTAGCACAAGTAGCACATATGATAGCTGGTAGCACATGACAACATATTAAAATAGCATGTAGTATGATTACACCAACCATTGAGAGGGCCAAAGGATAAACCAGGAAGCTCTCAGAGAGAAGGAAAATCACCCCAAGAAGGGAAAATACCATTTTCTGTCTCATTTCTAGCCACCTTCACAGTGCACAGTGCCAAAGGCACCAACAGTTTAACCTTGACAAATTCAAGTGGTGATGAGGTCTGACTGAGAACTTGCAACAGTTATAGTTTAACAATATATAGACAAGTAACCTTAATTTGTCATATTACATTATGTATATAGCTTGGATTCAAGTCTTATCAGAAAGCTTCTTGGTAGATAGTAACCTTATGAGCTTTCTGGCAGCCAGATAGTCTTGTCCTGATGCAGGAACAAATATGCAACTCAAACTCCATACCCCTTATAAAGAAGTCATGTACCACAACAGATGAGAAAGAATTAAAGGGAAAATCTATTTTAAAGATGGCTATTGCCATCTTTACCTGGAGGACATAGCCTTTCCATGCTGGGACTGGAGATGTAGCTCAGTGACTGAGGGCACTTGATGCTTCGCCACAAGGACTGGATTCCAGCACCCACACTGGCTGGCTCATAAACACCTGTAACTTCAGCTCCAAGGGACCAAAGAGCCCTGCTGCCTCCTTCTCCTTTGTCTACTCCGGAGCCCTCTTTCTGTGTGGTGTTTTAACCCTTAGGAGGGTTAAACTCTTAAGGATGGCTGTTCCCTCCTTTTACATGGAGTACCAAATTTCAAGGAGGAGAAGCTGTGGTTCCTTCCACTTCTTAAATTAGTATTAGCAGAGCAGGTGACTTGTCAGGGAAGAATAGAACAGTCCTCTGCCCTTCAGAGGGCACAGGCCGTGCCCAGGGCCAGACTAGCAAGTGCTTGAGTATCTCATCACCAACCCATACAACTGCAGGGCTTTCTCTTTAGGAGCCTGAGAATGCCTTTTTTGTTGTTGTTATTTTGTTTTTTGAGGATTATTTTTACCCCATTTCCTCAAGTCTGACCTTGAATACCTCTGATATCAGATCTCAATTTTGCCTGTGGCTAGGAACACACACACACACACACACACACGGTGTCATTTCCCTAATTGGTTCTTGATTGTGTCAATAAAGAAGCTAATCGTTGGGCAAACAGAAAAAGGTGGGAATTCTGGTCTCAGAAGGAAAAGGAAGGAATGAGAGGGGAGGTGCTTTTTGGCCAGGTTTTGGGGAGAGGGACATGAACAATGTAAGGCCTGGGAGCAACTAGAATCGGTGACAGCCTCTGCCACTGGGGAATTCTGATATAGGATAGCTGATGAGTTTAGAGCAATAGATTTTTTGCCCAGCCATTGAGTTGTCTGGCTAGTTTTAAAATACTAAGGCTGTCTGGTGTTTTCCATCCATGGCTAATGTGGGCAGGAGGAGAAAGGGGGCAGCTGGAGGAATGGGTGACATTCTCAGGAAAAACACAAGCAGGCAGCTTGGCAGAGCTGAGTGAGACTGGAGCAGTGTGGCAAAGCTAGCCGTGGGGGCTGTGTGAGACGGCTATCGGTGGCAGCTGATCTCGGAACATAGTGCTGGCCGCAGCACCGGACAAGGAGCAAGCATGGTTTTATAAAATTAAGCGCAACACATACACATGCACACACACTTCCACATGCATACATGATCTGCTGCTTTGGGTACCTGCCCTACGAGTTTCTATTTCTTGTTCTCATCACTACTGAAGAATAGAGACCCTATATTAGATGTAGGAAAACCCTCACGGGGTCTTCTGTGGTCTTGGTTATTAAGCAAAACAACTATCACCTTAAAGGCAATAAGAGATGGTTCATTAGCCACAATGACCTAGGAATAAAAATTTGAATTTCTCTCCAAAATATACTTTGGGGTGAAAGTGATTATATGATTCTTTTCTTTTCTTTTCTTTTTCTTTTCTTTTCTTTTCTTTTTTCTTTTCTTTTTTTCTTTTCTTCTCTTCTCCTTTCTTTCTTTCTTTCTTTCTTTCTTTCTTTCTTTCTTTCTTTCTTTCTTTCTTTCTCTTCCTTCTTTCCTTCCTTCCTTCCTTTCTTCCTTTCTTCCTTTCTCTCTCCCTTCCTTCCTCCCTCCCTCCTTCTCTCACTTCTTTCTCTCTTTCTCCCCTCTCTTCTTTCTTTCAAGACAGGGCTTCTCTATGTAGTGCTGTTTGTCCTAGAACTCACTCTGTAGACCAGGCTGTCCTTGAGCTCACAGAGATCCACCTGCCACTGCTTCCTGAGTGCTGGGACTAAAGGCATATGCCACCACACCCAGCTTATGTGATTTTTTTTTAATAGTCATAAAACCAAAGAAGTCTGTGGACCAAGGCATGTGCCACACACATTGGTGGGGACAGCAGGCAGGTGGGTTACAGTAAAGGAGAGAAAACTCTGCTATAGGTCTCAGAATATTCAATGATATTCTTAGTTTAAGATTGGAAGTTAGTGGTCTGCTATACATTACGGAGGTTTTATATGATAGTTGAAAGGGTGTTTGGTTAGACACAGAGGTAGGTAATAAATAGCTAGTGTTAGCATCAGAAGCAGTTTACAGCCAGCCTCTGAATCCAGCGATGATGTCATCCCTAGGCAACAATGACCCTCCTGCATTTGTTGCCATGGCAACCTCCCCCCCCCCCTTTTCAGGTAGCATTACCTGCATCACTTGTGTGTGTCACCACCTGTGTTACCCAGATCACAGCCCAGATAAAAGACAGGGACCCCGACTCATAGCCCTTTCTTTTCTCTTCCTTGCTTCTTCCCTTCTTTCAATAAAGACCTCCAAAGGTGAGAACTGTGCTGGCTTGGTGTGATTTGTTCAGGAATACACTGCTTTCAACTAACAGCTAGTAAGCAAACTATAATTTTGCCTCTGGATCTGCAACATTTTAACTCTCCACAATTATGAAATTCTAATCAGCCAATCAGCTTTGTAGAATCTTCAAACACAGGTGTGGGTTTCCCCCCTGGGAATTTTCTGGGGAAGATGCTTCACCCTCACCTTTAGTTAGTCTTGAGAGGTCATTGGGGCTATGAAGGAAGCTAAATTTCCTCCCCAGACCTGGCTTGTCAGGGGAGGTGGGGATTTTTCTCTCAGTCTCTAGCGGCCTTCCTGCTGCAGCCTGTGCTGGGTGCCAGGAGAGAGGGCCTCTGTGTTATATCAATCTTGCTCAGGTATCCATGCCACCATCCACAGTTCTGACAGCAGCTCTGCTGTGACCTGCCCAGGTCACATGGACTAGAGGGGCAGATGGAGGATGTTTCTGGGACCCTGCTCCACAGTGGTTATTACTCTGTTGTTCAAAGCACAAGGTCAGGAGCTCTGAGGTGTGGCTCTCCTAGGATAGTCTGCCTTGAGGTTTCTCTACCACCCTTAGCCCTGTGGCTTCCGAGGGTCCCCTCCAGGCACCCCATTCCTTCAGCTTCCTTCTACTTTCTTCTTGATAGACAAACTTTTCTGGACATACTTTCCTATGTCCTTCCGAGATGCCATTCTCGCAGGGCCTGACCTTTGGAGAATCAAAGAGCTTTCTCCTTTTTGTTTTTCTCTTTCTCTTCTCTCTCACCTCTCCCCCTTTATGGCTGACTCACTCTAGCCCAGGCTGACATGGAACACACTCTGTAGCCTAGGCTGGCCCAGACACATGACAATTGTGCTACCCCAGCCTCCCAAGTTCTGGAATGATGAGTATGAACCACCACTCCCAGTCTTTCTTTCTGATCTTTTCCTGGTACTGAGTACAGAACTCGGAGCACTTTCATGAAGGGTCACAGGAGAACTGAAGCTGGGAAGGGTGCCCATCATGTAAACACTTCAAGGCATTGTCCCAGCTCTCAAGAAACACAGCAAACTCAGACCCAGACTCAGAGGAAACATCTTTATTACAGCTGCAGACTCCACTGGGACTGCTGAAGATTGTGGGACTCCACTGGGACTGCCGCTGATTGTGGGCTTTGGGCTCTTGACCATGTGCAGCTGTGGGCAGGGACAGGGCCCCGGCAGAGCAGCTACTCTGGAACGGTCAGCAGGATGTAATCCTACAGACAGAGCAGAGTCTCTCTATGTGCCCTCACTTCTCACAGTCTGCTCCTGACACTCCAGAGGGGCCCACACCTGTGACTCTTAAGACAGAAGAGTCAGGGACAAGAGTGGATAAGGGCGTGGAGTGGAGAGGAAGAGGGGTCTTGGGAGCACTTATGAGAACAGCAGTGCACTAGAGCTATTCTTGAGACATATTGACTGTGTGAACAAAGGCCAGTGAGTGAGTGACTGAGCAGCCATGGCAGTCATGTAAGGATGGGTATGTGGTGCCCTGTCCAGATCTAGCAGGTTTTCTCCCCTCTAAACTGCATTCTGTGTGGTGCATTCTTCAGTCAAGGAACAATGGTACAAGGAGCCTAGAAGCCAATTGGCAGGCGAGCCTTGCTTTTCACAGGTCTGGTTACGAGGCAGTGCTTCAGTGGCTGGAGGGCTCTGGTTGTATCCTGGCTCTGGTCATTCAGATCCATCAACAAACCCCACACACCCCATCCGTGCCTGACCTGATGGTCCCAGGACTGGTGGCATCGTTTTTATAGCAGTCACAAACCCTGCATTTCCTGGATGTGTTCCTCCAGACCCACTCAAGTAAGGGTCTCTCTAAGGTCCCTAGGCTGATGTCAGGGAGGAGCAGTAGGCTGGGGAGGGGTGGGGGACACAGAGTGGTCCCATGAGGCAGTGCCTGCTGCCCTCCCTACCTCAGGGTCCTGAAGGCAGGCTTCTGTTGTCAGGAATGGGGACAGGAGCACAGGGCCTGAGCTTGGGGTCCATCCCAGTGTCCTGCTGCTTCCTCCCCGCTTCTGCCCTGCCTTTCCTTGTGATGCAGGGTCCTGTTACGAAGCCCAGATTGCCCTGGAACTCTTAATGCTCCTGCCTCCACCTCCTGAGTGCTGGCATGTGCCACCACCTCAGAAATCATTTCAGGTGGAGAGATGAGAACATGAGGAGTTTGTCTGAGGCCTACCCTTCCTACCAATGCCCTTCTCCACTCTCCAGGATCCCTGTCTCTGTTGCTCTACCTGTCTGTCTTTCCTGACCCTCCTGCTCCAGTCTGGAGTTTATTTTGGTCATGTTCAGCCTTTAGGAGGCATTTTATTATGGAGATAATATTCTATTACCTTGAGATTATGTTTCTGTCTGCCTTTCAACTTGTTCTATGACAACTTCAAATATTTTTCATCTTTCTAAAAAAATCTCTATTTTTATTTTATTTGTATCTCTGTGTATGTTTGTATGCCTAGGTGAGTGTTTGCCATGTATGTGTATGTTTGTATGCCATGTGTATGCAGGGACCAGTGGAAGCCAGAAGAGGGCATCGGATCCTCTGGAGCTCACAGGTGGTTGTGAGCCACTGAACTCGGGTGCTGGGAATGGAGCTTGGGTTCTCTGGAAGAGCAGCAACACTGAGCCCCCTGACCTGGGACTTGTGTTAAATGATCTCTCCCCCACTGGGGAGGAAATGAAGCAGGGTAGGAAGCAGGCTAGGCCTGTGAGCAGATCCCAGGCAGCACCTCAGGGAAAGCCCTATGCTTTCTTTCCTTCAGGTTGGCTGCCGCTGGCCTCCTACCCAAACCCTGCTTCCTACTCCTGGATGTTTATAGAGAGTAGGCACTGGGTACAGTGGCACTATTTGTGGATACCCTGGGTACATCCAGGACGACTCCGTTCAAGGGAGGTGGGTGGTCCTGGCTGAGATCATTAACTCTGAGGTCAGATAAAGTTTCCTGCTCTGTCTCCCTGGCCCCATTTTTCTCTCTCTCTGAGCCTTGAGTCTCCTCTCGATCAAAGTGGTGAGAATAACATTGACTTTGTCTGTGTAGGGCGGTGATCTTGATGAGCCCCGTGTTCTGGCTTCCTGAGGGACTCATGCTGACTGCCAAGGCCTGAGTTGCTTCATCTCTAACTGAAGTATCACACCCAGGATGTTCTGAGGTGGAGGTAATGTGGGAGTCCGAGGGCTTTGGAAGTGGCCTTAGCTTCTAACTCCCTGCCCACTTGCTGAGCATCATAGGGAAACTCCTCCCCTGCACCTACCTCAGAGAAGTCCATTTGGGCATGGCTGAAGGAGACGCCCTTGATGTTGGGCAGTGGGAGGCTATGCTTGCTGAGCCACTCTGCAAGAGGAAGGCAGAACTCAGGGCCTGGTGGGCAGGCTGTCTGGCAGCTATGCTTGGGAGGTTGTGCATAGTTATGGTTCCCAGCCCCTAGCCAGGGACCTTCTGTCCTCCAGCCTCCCACGTAACCAGGCAGCCCTGAGCAGCAAGCAACGCAGGGAAAGCAGACTTTACTAGGAGTGGACAACTTTTAACATTTCAATATGAAATTACCATCTACAAATGTGTTGGGCCATATTTACAGCTGTCCAGGGATACGTGTGCCCTGTGAGCCACAGCTTGCACACCCCTAATTGACTCACAGTCACCCCCCTCCACACCTTCACTTACACCTGTCTTTTAAAGGAACATCCTTCTAAAATATCCCCCAGAGCTGCGAGTGCATTGCTAGGAGGCTCCCCTTCTCCGTGGTGTTTTAAGGAAGAATCAGTTGGTTGAAGATGGAAGGCTTCCTGGGAATCTACTCAGGAGAGGCATTCTACCTGATTCCCACACTGAGCCTAAAACGTCCACCACAGAAACCTGACAACACTAGAAATTAGGCTCTGTCTGATAATATCCCTTGACTATATATCAAAGAAGGCAAATATCCGCAGGTATGCTTGCTTGGCAGATATCTAAAAACTAACTCTTAAACCAGTAAATTTACAGAGCTGCTCACTTTGCAATTAGTGCTCCCGTGAATTAACCATTTGGTTGGGAGATTTACAAAGACTGAGTTGTGAAAGCCTGAGGGCCTGGCCTCCCTCCTGTGGTGAGCAGCCTTGCTCTACCCCATGTCCCCCAGCTACATTGGCCTTGGAGTGATCTGGCATCCTCCCTTGGCATAATGGTCACCTGGAAGTCAGGGGGCAGATGGAAGAGGAGACCAAGCCTTTGTTTGCCCACTTGTCCCCAGACCTCGCTGGTTCCTCAGCCTCAGTGCCCCTCATTCTAGTCCCTTCCGTGGGGCTTGCCCAAGTCTCCTCATTGCTGTTTCTTACCTCAGGTTGTTTCATACAGCCCTGTTGGGTTTTTTGACCCTGCCCTTTTCTCCTCTGGGTGCAGCTGAAGTATGAGTAGTGCCCCCTGGCGCTGCGCAGGCTCCTGGCCGAGTATTTAGGCCTTGCATGACCATCCCAACTTCTCTGCCTGGTCTACTTTCTGGGTTGTCTCTTGACCCCTGTGGTGTGTCACACAAGCCTATGCTGGGCACAGAAAGAGTATAGGTCCTATCTCCCTAGCCCCTGGCAGGTGACATCCTGCTGTCTGACCTCTCTGGCTCCCTGCAGATATACTTCTGCCACCACCTGCTCTGTGCCCAGTTAGTCCCCCTTTTGAACATTTGCTCATTCCATGCCCAGGCCCTTCCCTGGCTACCATAGCCCTCAGGATGGAAGCCTGTCTAGCATTTGAGCCTCTGTCAGCGTCTCAAGGTGATTGTTCCCAGAGCACAAAGATCCTCAATTTAGAAAGCAGGAAGTCAGGATCCTGGACTCAGCTGGGTCATGTTGGACAAGTCACCTAACCTCTCTGGGTCTGTAGAGTGGGCCCATCTGAAAGATGAAAAGGCTGAGCCAGGGAATCCCTCGAAAGTTAGTCAGTCTCTCCCTCTCTCCCTCTCTCCCTCCTTCTCTCTCTCTCTCTCTCTCTCTCTCTCTCTCTCTCTCTCTCTCTCTCTC
>NC_034592.1:136594464-136621894 GCF_900095145.1 Mus pahari | reverse complement strand
CCAGGGGAAAAAATCCTTAAGTATCAAAGCCTCACACACACAAAAAAAGAGAGAGAGAGAGAGAGAGAGAGAGAGAGAGAGAGAGAGAGAGAGAGAGAGAGAGAAAGCCTATATATCTATATATCTTACATCACTTGGTGTGAGTCTGGATAGGATGCTAGGAACACAAGGAGAACCATGAGGACCTGTGTCTCTGGAAGCTCACCGTGCAGTAGGGTACAGATACTGACCAAGTAACTATGGGGATGGGGGATGGAGGATGGGGGATGGGGACATGCTGTGCCAAAGGAATGGCCAGGCCAGGAAGCCCAGTGCTATGATTGCCCTTCCATCTTCCTAGCTCACCTCCTCAGATGTCTACATTGCCTTGTCTCAGCATCTGAGAAGCCCAGGGAGAGACATGGAGTTTTGGAAAATTTTGGATTCCTGATAGGTAGAGGCGAGGGTGATGTATTGTAACATTCAGCTTCCAGCTTCTCTTTCAGGTACAGATACCCACCCTGTTGGTCACATTTACAGTGTGAGCACACTTTAGCTGGTATTAGCCTCAGCCCATCTAGCATTCCACTTGGGACGGTTGACTCAGTCCCATAGTTGCTGAGCAGAGTGGCCCCTACCCCCTGACGGCCCCTTCACTGTGACTTTACATCCCCCCTGCAGTCACCCTTCTGGTCACCCATCTGTGCTCTGAGCTTGCATCAGCATTAGCAGTCTCTGCAACTGTGTCTGAAAGCTCAGGTATGGGTTGCCTATTGCTTTGCAGGGAAGTCAATCGCAACCCAGGCAACTGTTTGCAGCCCCTGTGAACAGGCATGGTGCTGCCCCCAGCAATGTACTGTGATATGTGTCTGGACAGAGAGGTACGGTGAGACTCACCGTTGTGGTGAGGCAGGAACCACCTCTTCAGGACAGCCAAGAGCAAGGTCTTTAGGCGCTCTTCCTGTGATGGGAAACAGGCAGCTCAGTCCCTCTAGCCTGGCACAAGGATGGGGATGTGCCAACCCCGGATGGGGAAAAACCTATTGTACAGATGCCACTCAGAGTCTGGAGATGTCCTGCAGATGCCACCTTAAAAAATACCCAACGCCTTCCTTTGTAGTCTAGGCTGGCTTTGAACTTGCAGGTTGCATCAGCAGTGGCTTGAGCTCAGGAACTGAAGGCCAGCCCGTAGGTTCAGCCATGTTGCTCAGCTCCCTGTACCTCTGCATTCAGTCCAGAGAACAAGACTAGCCCGTAACAAGGTTGCCCTATCTTAGATGAATCTCCACCTCCTTCCCCTTCTCTGACCCATCAGGGAATCCCGTTAGCTAGGTCCACCTTTAAAACAGCAGTTCCTGACTCTGGTGTGTGCAGCCACAGTCACTGCCTGGTACCTCACCCACCCGTGCTGACTGACTATACCCTGCTGCAGGCCCCATGACCTTCTCTGGGGCTGGCTTCTCCTCTGCTCATATTCTCAACAAAGCTCCCATCTCATTCTGAGGAAAACCCATCCCAGTTTGGCCTGCCCTGCCCTCTCTTGATATCTTGCTCCCTGCTTCAGAGCTCTGCTCTTCCCTGAGCCTTTGGGGGCACACTCAGTCCTGGGTCTTTACTTCTCTTCTCCCCACTTCTGTTTGAGTCTTTGCTTAAAAGCTCTCCTCCACTGGGCAGTGGTGGCATACACTTTTAATCCTAGCACTCAGTCCAGAGAGGCAGGTAGATCTCTGAGTTTGAGGCCAGCCTGGTCTACAGAGTGAGTTCCAGGACAGCCAGGGCTACATGGAGAAACCCTGTCTCGAACCCCCCCTACCAAAAAAGCTTATCTCAATGCATTCCTCAGATTCCTTTTTTAAAAAAATGGTATATTTATTTTTCTTTTCTGTGCATTGGTGTTTCTTGCACCTATGTCTGTCTGAGGCATAGGATCCCCTGGAACTGGAGTTACAGACAGTTGTGAGCTTCCATGTGGGTGCTGGGAACTGAACCTGGTCTTTTGGAAGAACAGCCAGCTCCTGAATGCTGAGCCATCTCCCCAGTACCCAGACTCCCTTCTAATGTTGCTGATCCCCACATTGACTTGTTTCTCTCTCTGTGGGGCTATCATCTGTCTCTATTCTGTATAATCTGCTTTGTTGAGGCTTATAGGCCCATATATAAATATATGGTTTTATATGGGCCTATGTAAGCCTGACAGCACCTGAATTTCGAAAGGGTGGGGACCTTTGTGTTGATACTTGATCCATCTGTGTACCTAAGGCAAGGTTAGGCACATAGTAGGTGCTCACTTAATGTTTGTTATAGTCATGAAATAGGCAAGCCAGAGCCCCAGAGGCCTCATCCTACTCCAGTAGGAGTTGGGGGCTCCAAGGTGAGATGGGGTTAGGGACAGAGTGTGACTCCGACTTTTAATTCTGTGTCAGTGACTTGAAACCATTTACGGTGTGCACCTATGGAACCTTTAGGGCACAAGGCTGATGGAAGGGACTCACCTGCTTCTTAATGATAGCGGGGTAGGGGCCCAAGGTGACCACAGCGCTGCCAGAGGGAAGAGAGTAGGTCAGCAAGTGATCTGGGGTGGGTAGGTATCTAAACACTGCCCTACCCCAGGCACAGTAGTGCTGCCCCCTCCCCCACTTCTTTTCTCCCCACCCCCACTGAGAGTTGTCTCATATTCCCAACTCAAACCCATTACCTGTGTGGTGTGAGCTGGAGTTGTTGTTTCTGACTCTTTAAGGAGAACTCGCCTCTGCAGAGGAGTTGCTGTGAAGGATTGAAAGGCGGTGGGGCAGAGTTGGAGTCATTCCTACCGTGGGGGCCTCTGGGCCCAGCCCTGACTGCACAGATTTCTGTTCTGTCCCATGGTCCTCACCCTGAACACGTGTTGCTGCCTTCCCCACACTGTACGTGGGCCTCACTGGGAGAGGGGGCACTGATGGTGCTGGCTGCTCCAGGGGGTTAGGGGAGGCTAGGCCTGAACCCGAGGCAGCCTCAGTGGAAAGGCAGCCTCAGTGGAAAGGCAGCCTTGGTCCTGGAATCAGCCAGTGGCTTCACTGCCTGTGTACATGTTGGGAGGAGCCTCACACTAGGCAAGGGCTGTACCGTGGAGCAACAATAACAACAACAACGACAACAACAACAAAAAGCCGGACTGCTTTTGTGGTTTTTTTTTGTTTTTAAATTTTAAGTGTATTCTTGCTATGTTGCCCAAGTTGGTCTCAGACTTTTGGACTCAAGTGATCCCTCTGCCTCAGCTTTTCAAGTGAAGGACTATCACAGCTGGCTCCCCTTGGTTTTATGTGAGTGTTGATACACCTCTGTGACTCATATGTACAGATACAGGGCTTTTTGCCCCTGTGAGGGATAGTTAATTCTTGGCCATACAATGATGCCAACAAAGATCTGAGGACCCTGTTTCATCCTTAGGATGCCACTCAGTGCATCTATGGCACAATGACTCTTCTGTCCCCTCAGCTGAGGACTTTCCAGGGTATTCAGAATTAAACCATTGTGATTTGGCAGTGGTTGGTTGGTGGCAGCAGCTATGTCTTTCAGAATTCTCTCCAATAGTTAGAGCTACCAGGAGCATCTTGGCTCCAATTTTATTTCAGCTTCGCGACTTAGCCATGCCTAAGCTTTGCCCAAGGCAAAGTCTGAGTCCTTTAGAGACCTTGGAGTCCTTTGGCAGCCATAGCTACACCCTACTGGAGGGTCTGGAGCCAAAACTTCTTCATGGCCTAGGAGGTCCTTGGAGAGCCCCAGTGGGAGACTAGGAGTACAGAAACTAGTGTTAACATCTTAGCAGTGGGCACAGCTGCCCATGTGTACACTGGTGTCAGATGGCAGTGGGACTGGTCACGGCTGTCCTTTCCTCTGCCCTCAGTCTGCAGACTGGGAACTAAATCCATGCAGGGTCACTCACCCAGGCAACTGCATCAGAGGAGGCATCGGTCCCATGCAGCATCAGTAAGCCCTGCTGGGTGACTGTGGTCCTGCGGCCATCAAGGAGGACGGTGGGCGGGTTTGGGGCGCTGATGATCAGGCCCAGGCTCCCTCGGGTCACATTATAAGCCTGAGTGAGGTTAAAGCAGAGAAACTGGAAGGAGAGTTAGAACATGGCTTTCCTTCGCCTTAGCTTGGAAGGGTGGGAACAAGACTCTTATGATGCAGGGTACTATCTTTCTCTTCTAGTTCTACAACATCTTGCTGTTGTAGTATCCTTACTGCTTTCTCTTGTTTCACATCCTGACACTGTAAAGGGCTGCAGTGGCTTCTGGAGTCCATGGCAGAAAAATAGAACATGGAATCTTCTGGTCCAGCTTGCCTAGCACAGGGTGCTGGGGGAGGGGCAGGCATCATACCTACCTTTGGCTGGGACTGCGGGCTGCTCAGGGACAACAGCTCCCAGAGGCCAGTTTCCTAGAAAGGCAAAGACCGAGTCCTTTAGAGTCCCTGGAGTCCTATAAGTGTGTCCTGAGCCGACTGAGGGCTCTGGGAGACAGTTGCCCACACTGGACGCGCTGCCTGAACACGAGTTAGCCTCAGCTCATGACGAGTCACATGTGTGGCTGTTCAGAGTCGTTTATCTGGAAAGGCTAACTTTCTATGATTTTTACAATTTTCTCCTAACATTTTCATACTTTTTTTGAGCCAGGGTCTTGTGTATCGGCCTTGCTTCCGACTCCTGATGTAGCTGGACTCTTGATCCTCTCTGCAAGTGCTGAGGTTACAGGGATGCGCAGCGCCTGTGGTCGAAGCCAGGGCAAACTAGGCCAGCTCTCTAGCCACTGAGCGTTCACCTAGAGCCTCTTACTATGAAAAGTTCTCTACAGATGCTCCGTGAAGTTTCCTGATGTAGCTTTATCACACTCCTACCCAGCATCTATGCTCTACTGAGTTTCAGGGAGTGCTAAGCACATTCCTGAGCTCCGATCTACAGTGAAACACAAGTCCTCACAGAGAAGATTATAGAAATGTCGGAAGTAAAATTCTCCAGCTTCTCTTTCCCTTTCCCTCTGAATCCTACTCCTAGAGGTAACTATTGTTGCCATTTTGAAGTATAGCCTGATAGACTTTTTCTGCTCACACACAAGCATGAACAGAAAGGAACATGCTGGCCACACAGCCCTCAACCTTGTGAGTGACACTCAATGCCAAGACCTATAGAACAATCTTCATTCTTATAAAGCAATGTGTCTTCGTTCACACAGCATGGAGTCTGATTACTTTATTAGTTGTTTGGTGATGGGCCATTAATTAACTTTGATTTTTAACTCTGTAGCAAGTGAAGCTATAAAGGACATCCTGCAGATGTGTTCCTGCCCACCAGCAAGAGAATTTCTTCAGATGTAGGGTTCATTTCTAAACATCTCAGAGCTGTCACATACACGTGGACACAGTGGAGACAGAAGACCTTGCCTGTAGTCAATCATACCTGTGGATGACCTTGAACAGGTCACTTCCCTAGTCTGGGCACTATGTTAACTATTTTAAATAACTTTGTCTGATGTGAAGTTTCTGGATATGGCATGTTCCACTTGTGGTGTCCTGTGGTTTTTCAGATTTTGGAATATTTTGGATATCAGATCTGAGTTTTGGATGTTCAACATGTATATGCATATGTACTTTGCATATGTTATTTACATATGTAATTTTACATATAATTATACATATATGCACATATATAATTATATATACATATGTAATTATATATAATGTTAGAATGAGATCAGTGTTTAGGAAGAGTAAGGGGGAGAGAGAGAGAGAGAGAGAGAGAGAGAGAGAGAGAGAGAGAGAGCGCGAGAGAGTGCATTTTCTTGGATCTCTAGATACAGCGGTCTTGCAGGGGCCCTGTGAGGAGATGGCATTCCTGCTGAGAGTACCAGTGAAGAGGAGAATGAATGTTGCAGGAAGAGAGAGAGGCGAGTGCAAAGCACGG
Organism: Mus pahari; assembly: GCF_900095145.1. Classification (NCBI taxonomy): domain Eukaryota; kingdom Metazoa; phylum Chordata; class Mammalia; order Rodentia; family Muridae; genus Mus; species Mus pahari. Next base: position 136,615,977 of record NC_034592.1, on the reverse strand, counting down.
AGCTGGGAATCAGTGCAGCCTGTGTGCTTAGATTTCAGGGAGTCAGGAGGCAGAGCTGGAGAGGGACCAGGGCTCTGATGTCCTGGAGCCTTGCTTTACCCTGGGAGTGGGGAGAAGCTGCTGTGGGCTTTGATGTGTACTTATTGTTCCCATCAGCCCTGGAAGGCTTTTATTCTCTGCGATGTGTGTGTGTGTGTGCGTGTGTGTGTGTGTGTGTGTGTGTGTGTGTGTGCCTGTGCCCATCGTTTGTCATTAGTATTAATAACTATTCTAATAAACTCTATTTTCCAGAAATCCATCTCAGTATCCCTTGTGAACAATTCCCCCGCCCCCAACCCTTTCATTTACCAGAACATTTCTTGTTCAGTTTTCCATTCCCCTAAGGGACACTGATCTTTACATGGTAGGGACCTGTGTGCACAGGGCCAGCACACTGCAGGCTATTATAAATATCTGCAGTGTAAGAATGGGCATGTGTTATGAAGAGAGAAGGGTGTGAGTGTTCCTCTTTTCAGATAAAGGGACTTCCGTATTGGGTTCTGAAAGACCAAAAAGAGCTACTAAGGTTAGACTGCTCAAGTCTGCAGCAGGGGAGTGACCTGTGGTGGGGGCCTTGGCTTTACCATGTAAGAACCAGGCAGGGGCATTTTGTTCCCCTCCAAGACCCAGACCCATCTCCCAGCACTCACCGAGGAGTCCTGGGGCTCCACGGAGATCTCCTGGCTGGTGTAGAGACAGGCCAGGATGTCATTGTAGATTTCTAGCCAAAAGGCAAGATCTGCCATGCTGTTCTGGGATAATCCTGGGAGAGGTGGGGGAACCATGTGCTCTGACCTTGGTGCCCGCTGGTGTGGGCCACAGGGAGTCACAAGCTTTAAAGAAATGATAAAAGAAAGACTTTCAGTGGGGACAGCTCCCCTGGTGGTCACCTGGTCACAGTTCACCATGCTGACTCCAGCAGGCACAATTTCATTTGAATCTAACCAACTGTGCCTTATCATCAGATGGGAGCCAATATGGTCACCATCTGCCCACAGGGAAACTGAGGCCCAGAGAGGTGATGTCATCCATTCAAATCCTCCATGAGAGAAGAGCTGGAGTGGAATGTCTGAGCCCGGCTCCCTTGCCTCCACAGAGCTTCACTCTGTTCTCTCAACCCCATCCCTCCTGAACCTTCTTGTCCTGCCTGCCTCTGTTACAGAGAGATAGGAAGGAGCAGTGGACAGAAGCAGGGCAGTCCTCAGCCGTTCTCTGTCCACAGCTGCTCTCCCGCTGCCCTGACTCGATCGCAGGGCTCCCTCTCTGTCCACAGCTGCTCTCCTGCTGCCCTGACTCGATCACTGGGCTCCCTGTTCTCTCTCCTCTTTCATTGACCACTCCCTTTCTCCATCCTCTTTTGCTTGTCTTCCTCTTCCCGCTTTGCTCCTTCCCATCCTGGGAAGCCCTGTCCCCCTTCTCTTTGCCCCTCCTCCCCCAGCAGGTTCCCAAGGGTCCATGGCAGCCTAGGGTCACTCACCTCCACTCTCATCAGGATGGCTTCCTCTGTGAACTCCGTGGTGGTCACGTAGTACTGGAAATCATCAGGACCAGAGATGACAGGGGCTGTGGTGCAGAAATGAAAAAACTCAGCCAGAGGTAGAGGTGGGAAGGATGCTGCAGGAGGCAGGGAGAAATCCCGACTCCCCTGCTCAGCCTTAAGGGTTTTGATGGCTGAGCATGGGCCTCCTGAAATAAGAAACACTTATTGAATGATGGCTCTGTGTCTGGTTCTTGGTGTTGTTCTAACAGGTCGTGTCTATGGGCTTTCCATTGATCCTGCTTAACGGATAGAGAAACTAAAGATCGGAGGGAAAGTGACATATGACAGTTACAAACTATGTTGTCCCATCTTTTTCCCAATTAGAAAGTATCCTGTAGGCAGGGCTATCTTGTCTCAGAGTCTATTCCTATTGACAGTGCCTGGCACATTGCAAGGGACATCTGACCAGCAGCAACATACGAAGAATGATGTGTAGCATATCTTCCAGCAGGAAGTTGATCAGGTTTGTGGCCACAGGACACACCTAGAGGGAGACAAGAGGGGGTTCCTGCTGGAATAGGGCCATGGTAGAGGGTCTCTCTTGGGGGCCACACCCCTCTCCCCTGGTGACTCACTATCTTCTGGAGGAGGAAAGGCAGGAATTCATCCAGGGTGTTGCTCACCAGTTTCAGCAGTTGGTTTGGCAACAAGGTGTCTGATCTAGGGGAGGGATGACAGGTAGGAATACACCGGGTGTGCTAAAGGCATGGGCAGGGAGGGGAAGTCAGGCACCAATGAGGAAAGCGGTTCTAGGCAGGGCAGCGGGAAGGCCGCAGTAGTTACCTTTTTCTTTCCCAGCATTCCCACATCCTCTCCTTCTTCTTCTTGTCCTCCCCCCCTGCATCTATGTGTTTTTTCTCTGATTTACTGCATTATGTCCTGATTTGTATTTGATCGTTTATAAAAACCTTTGGGATTTTCAAGCAGGAAGTGGCCCCACTGGCAATGGATCTGTGAATAATTGATCCTCTTGGGTGTCAGGTTCTGTGCTATGTAGGTCGGTTAGTACATCTCCTCCCCAGGACTGTTCCATGTGGGCTGAGCCATAAAACTGAGGCTCCAGAAGTCTGTGGCTGGCCAGGACCTTCTGTTAGGAAGTAGCTAAGCAGAGGTTGAGTCTTAACCATGACCTTCAGTGTAGAGGCAGGAGAGGTGACATGTACAGTGCGTGGCTTTGGAGGAGAGGCAGCCCCAGCCCAGAGAAGGACCACTGCGGAAAGGCTAGGCCAGTGCAGGAGGAGCCAGCACCTGCTGTGTTCAGGGGAGGCTCAGAAAGAACTCAGAGATGCTCACCGCTTCAGGATCTCAATGTTCAGGCTTCCTGGGGGTGTGTGGCACTCCTCAAAGGCCACCTGGGTCTTGTTCCCTATCTGTTCTAGCCGTACTCCAATTCGTATGTTCTTGATGGCTTCCAGCCACAGGATCCTGTAGGGACAGTGTGTCTGGGCAGGCTTCTAGCCAGTCCAAGGTTGAGACCAGGAGTCATGAGCTGGCTACAGCTTACATTAGAAACTAGGAGAGCTCTTTAAAATGCAGAATCTGCTGGCAGACAGGGTGATACTGAGCCAAGTTCCTCACAGGGGCAGCAGACACCTACACTGAGTGTGACCTTAGATGGGACACATGCTCTGCCAACTGGGTCAGGAGTCTTACCATTGCCACACTATCCCAACTAAGACTGAAAGATACATTTCTTAGGGCCCCTCGACTCTGTCACAGTGCTTCCCTAGGCTTAACCCCTCTCATCCAAGCACTTACTAAGGAGTCTGCTTAGCTTCTGACACCAGATGAGGTCAAATGCATTCCAGATGGAGTAGTCATAGTCTTCTCCATTAAGTGCTAAAGTTAAACCAAAAACCATATTCCCAAGAAAGGCAGGAACTGACGTATTCCCAAAGGGCATTGTGACCCTCCTTACTTCATTAGCCAATGTGTGTCTATGTCACTGCCTCTGCAGGTGGCCACATCTACAGCCACTCATCAGTTCAGAGCTGTAGAGATGGACTCCTGACATACTGCAGTAGAGAACTAGAACTGCACCTGGTTCTGAACTCATGCTCAGGGAATGGACACTGTTACTTCAGCTGCCCAGTCCAGGAGTCCCAGACCCTTCCTGGACTGTCCCATCAGTGCAAGTGAGAGAGCCAGCCCTCACTGCAGACACACTGAATGACCCAGGGCAGGCCTCGTCCCCATTCCACACCTCAGCTTCCCTGTACGTCAGTATTTGAAACCTGCCCACGTAGAATGCACTTGTGATCCTCGTGGTGACACATGGCTTTTGTTAGTCTTGCCTGCTGGCAGCGTGTGGGGAGGAAGTGCCGAGGGTACTTACTCCAGGAACGAGAGGTACAGTTTGCAGCGCAGTGTGATCTGCAGTAGACTGTCACTTAGAATTTGCAGGGTGACTTCTGGTCCCTTGGCATCTTCTATGACCAACCTATGGGAGGCATGGGGGTGATGTGTCTGGCTCTGTGTATATCTGGAGTACTTAGAATGGGCTCTGATGCCAGAAGGAGTGGAGAAAGCTTTGGGCAGTGTGTCCTTACACAGTGGCCTTCCAAGACCACAGAACTCTGCTTCCAGTCTCTAAGCCTTGAGGATCTGGGCAGCTCTTACCCTTCTCTGGGTCAGTCTCTAACAAGCCAGGACTGTAGCTTAAGTACACATGAAACCTGCTGAGTCCAAGTGCCTGACCCTGGCTGGGCCAAGGCTGTAGTTCAGTGGGAGAAGTTTTGGCAATGTGCGTGGGACCTAGGGTTGATTCCCAGGTCTCACGGATAATAGTCTGAGCTTTTCAAAAGAAAAGCCAGCAGGCAAGAACACAGAGAAGCAAGAGTCAGCCCTGTAGTTTCCAGGAAGGACCCCACAGGCTCTGCTGAGCACCCTTAAGCATCGTGCTCCCTTCCCTGCTAAAGCCTCAGGTGCCTCTCTTCCCTTGACTTGGAGGGATCAGGTTTGCACTGTGGACACCAGTGTCAGCTACGGATTCCTCTGGAGCCACCAAGGCTGGCAGCAACATGTTCTATCACAGAGGGGAACCTGGCCACCAGCATGGAGCCTTCTGGAGGGAGTTTCTTTTCCTGTTTGTTTCAGAACAGGGTCTCGTATGTCTGGGCTGGTCTCAAGCTTCCTATGTAGCTGAGGACCGAACTTCTGGTCTCAGCCTGGAGGATATTCTTAGGATCAGTTCATGTGGTGTTGTCCTTTGTTCCTCCCAAGCCATGTCCTGGGATAGGGTAGGCTTATAGCCATGGCATGATACCCAGCTGGGGTAGGGGAATTGTGGACAGTACCAACATGTGGCATAGCTGGGGTGGCATTTGCCCGTGCTGCCTCCTAAGCCTCCCTGGGCAGTGTCCCCACACTGTAGTTCCCTGACTTCTCCATTTTACTCCCACCAGAAAATCTATTTTGGAGCTTGGAGTCTTAGGTCTTATGGGTCATGTTGGGGAGGGACTCATGCATTCACGGCTGAGCCTGTGGCTCTGCAGGTCACCTTGAGGGAAACCTGCCTCCAACCAAAATTAGTACTGTTCATCTAGGTGAGTTCTTGCTCTACTAGGAGGCTTCAACTCAGGGCTCTCAGGGCCGAGCAGACAGCATGGCGGGCATCCGGGGGCCAGCTAAGGGGCTGTAGACCTGACACTAACATTTGTTGGGTGGGAGGTCAGGACAGGTGTGGCCAGATTTTCATGCCTGCGTCCAAGTTCAAGGTGAAGTCCTGGCCTCTAGTACTGCAGAACGTGTCATTATTTAGAAAGACACTGGCTGCCAGCATGATTAGTAAGGGCCATGATTAGAAGTCATACTAGAGCAGGCTAGACTATAAGCCAACATGGCTGTGTCATTAGAGAAAGGGACTTTGGACCCAAGGATGGCCCATGGGGTATCAATAGGAACTGGTACCAGCATCAGAGATTGTTAGTGAATGCTAGGAGCAAAGGCTCAGTCCTGCTTCCAGGAAGCAGCTCCAGACCCCTGTCTTGGCCTCCATTCTACAGGGAGACCACTGGCTCTGGACACTTTAGTGTGGCTGTGCTGCCAAGCCCACACAATTGGGAAACTTGGATCTTGAGATATATTCATGTCATTCAAAGACAGGTGGTTAATAGAAACTATTTTGGAAACATTATTCAAATTTGTAAAGCATAGGACCGAGGAACCACAGAGGGGAAGCCCCTGCTTCCTTCCTAGAGGGATTTGGAGAGGTCTGGAAGGGTAGCCACACAGTAGGAGGACACCTGCTTCGTGCATTCGAGGCTGGGGAGATGCTGTGGACCCCAGGTTGCCTGCCCACCTCTCCTCTGCTTGACAGGGAAAGGCCTGAGAGAGAAGAGAGGCCCAGGCTACTGCACGGCCACTCACCCGGCTGTCGTCAGCAGTTTCTTCAGCTCAGGCATAGTCTTCCCAGAGAGCAGGTCCCCCACCAGTGACAGGTCCAGCCCACTCTTCTTCCCAACGAGCTCCTTTCTGACGAAGGGCAGGGGGTCCAGGACAGACACACCCTCACTTTGGGATCCTGTCACAGCCATCCTGATCACACCCTCCAGGACCCGGTGCTCTGATAAGAGATCTGAGATGTCTGGGGACAAAAACAACTCCTCAGGGTCCATGCAGCCATTCAGCAAATACCCACTGGCACCTGAATCCAACTAGAAGATAAGACAGCCATTCAGCAGCAAGTTCCTATGAGGAGACCAGCGCTCAGATCGCAGTGTATCGCCCAGGCTGGTTTCAGACTCCTGTGTTTAAGTCATTGTCCTGGCTCAGCCTTGCCTTGCCACCTAGCTCAGTCCGTGAGTCAGTCTGCTGGGCTTAAGGAGCAGCGTGGCTCCTGCTGCTGTTCTGGAGTTGACATGGCAGTCGGGGAGAAAGACAAGCTAGAACTCAGACCAGCCAGTAAAGTAAGTTTAAAAGTGTTACAGAGAAACACTTAGACTTGACATGGCAGTCGGGGAGAAAGACAAGCTAGAACTCAGACCAGCCAGTAAAGTAAGTTTTAGAAGTGTTACAGAGAAACACTCAGACTCTCAAGTGTGACTGGGGTGTGGAGGGCCCGCTTCGGACATGAGGGGCTGCTGTAAGGAGGGGCTTAGGGCGGACACCCCAAGGTGAAGGAACTCAGCTAGACCTAAGTCTAGGGAGAGCAGCAGCACATGCAAATGCCTCCAAGGTCACAGACCCCCAAGCTGGGACAAGAAGCGCCCCGCAGACATGCAGCAGGGAGAACAGCAGGCAGACAGGTTAGCAGGTGTGTGTCTGGATAAGGCCATTGAAGAGGTTTTATCGGAGGGCGGTGGGAGCCAGGAGAGCCCTGACTGCCGCAGGGAGATCAGAAGATGTTTCTGCAGGAGAGGTGGTAAGGACTTTGTCTGCCAAGCCCTGTCAGAGCATGCTACACTGAGAAGGAGAGAAAGGGGGATGGGCCCACACCGGTCAAGGAGGCAGCTGTGACCTCTATGTTGTGGGCAGGGGTGGTAAGGGAGACACTGGAGGGTTTGAATGACAGGGTGAGGACTGCTCATGGCAAGAGGGAGGCACAGCAAGTGTTAGAGCAGAGGAGAGGCAAGTGCAGCTGTGGGCAGCTGTGGGCAGCTGTGGACGGCTGGTAAATGGACACCAGAGGGGAAGAAACCCAGAGCTGTTGTCTACTGCTCTGCCTTCTCCGAGGTCATGCTTCTCCAAGCTCATTCCTTGAGGTTCACCTTTTTCCAACTGACTCCAGTTGATCCTCAGAAAGAGAGGAGCGTGGGTTGTCCCTCGGGCTTGGGGCAGCAACCCCCAGCATAACAGCAGTGCCCCCAGCAGCAGCATCCCCGCTTCAGAGCCTGCAGTGGTGGAAGTGAGAGCTTACGTCCTCTCCAGGGACCTACAGTCCCGTGAACCCACTCTGTGCCCGCCCCCATCTTTTTATGTTCTGACAGTCCTGCCCTGGGCCTGACTCCCTTATGGTTACATGCGAGTGGCAGAGCTTGCATCTGAACCCAGCATGACTGGATGAACCTCTGCTCTATTTCCCCATGTGATGGCGGAGGCACAGCAAACATCTGCATATGTGGGTGCTGTCTCCCTTGTTCTTACCACTCCCCGAATGGGGCCTTCCAGCTCTCTCAGGCCTGTGTCACCAGCTTTCTTAAAGGACTACTCTTATACATCAAGCTCTGAAGTGAAGGGTGGGCACATGGTGGGAAGCCAAGGCCCCAGGCCAGAGCTTGGCACGCTCAATACTTCAGTGCAAGAATCACTTCTCTTGGCACTTTTCAGACAGGGGCTTTTGGCCAAAACGGATAGAGCCTGTTTCTGAGGCAGGGGTGGGGGTGGAGGTGGGGGAACAGCAAGCTCAGAATTGGACCCCAAGGAGGAAGTGGGCTGGGCTTGGGCCCTTTTCCTTTGGCATATCTCCACCTCTTGTGCGGAGTACAGAGGCTGCTAATGCAAGATGTGACTGGCATAGATCCCAAGGTGGGTAGGGTGTGTGTGTGTGTGTGTGTGTGTGTGTGTGTGTGTGTGTGTGTGAGCTGGTGAGGGGCAAAGATGAAGCTGGCAGTGTCCACCTTGTCCCTGCTGTTCCCATGTCCTTCTTGTGTATGCTGCCTAGGCGCTTAAATCATTTCTACCCAGATGTGGTCACCAAAGTTGCAGACAGGTCCTAAGCGATTGCTTCGACTGTGTAAGAGCTGAGGAATGGAGAACAAGCCGTGTTCATTTCCTTCTAAGCCTCACTCAGAATACCATAAACCTACCAGTGGTTTTGGGCAGATGGTGAAGGTCAGCAACTGTGGAGTAGTAAGCATAGGCCTGGTGCACAGGAAGGCTTAGCGAGCCGTTATGATCATGCGCGTTCTATACAGAAGGGAGCCGGGAAACAGGAGCAAGCACCTCCATCAGGGTCGGGTAGCGTGCCAGAGGATGCCGGAGGATGCCGTAGGACGCCAGAGGATGCTGGAGGATGCCAGAGGAAGCCGGGGTTTGATGCTGGGGCCCAGAAAGGACCCAGAGAGTGGCTGGTTCTGCCACAGCAGTTCCATGACTGAGCAGTCTGCCACCTACCTGTATGGAGTCCCTGTCTTGTGAGAACCGAGCACCCCCTTGCTCCTGCATGCCCCTGACTATGTGAGAGTGGCTCCTTCATTATCGGGGTGGGGTAACCACCAACAGCTGTCCCCAGCTGCCTTGGGATTTTCAACAGAATTTTCTCCTTTACAACTCAGGGCGCAAGCAGGGCAGGTGTTAGTCCTTTTTTCTTTTCTTTTCTTTTCTTTTTCTTTCTTTCTTTCTTTCTTTTCTTTTTTTTTTTGGTTTTTCAAGGCAGGGTTTCTCTGTATAGCCCTGGCTGTCCTGGAACTCACTTTGTAGACCAGGCTGGCCTCGAACTCAGAAATCCACCTGCCTCTGCCTCCCTAGTGCTGGGATTAAAGGCGTGCGCTACCACGCCCGGCTTTTTCTTTTCATTTTTGAGATTATAATATCACTACATCATCTCTCCCCTTCCTTCCCCATCCTTCTCTCAGGAGTTCCAGTTTTCACCTGGATGATCAGGCTTGAGAGCTGGTGGAAGACAGAGTTCCAGGAAACAGCACAGACACAGGAAGCGCACAGGAAGCGCACAGGAAGTGCACAGGAAGCAGAAGTGCAAGGCTGACCATGGCTTGTTCTGAAGCGCTGCTTCCTTCAGCCAGCAGGACAAACTGTCAGCGAAAGCTCACAGGATTTGATGGCATATGTTAGAGAAGACTAGGTTCTGTATTTTAAGATTTTTTTTTTAATTTATGTGTATGTATGTGTGAGTGCCTACATGAGATTCTGTGAACCACACTTGGGCATGTGCTTTGGCAGCGAGAGGGCACCAGAGTCCCTGGAACTGTAGTTACAGGTGGTCGTGAGCTGATTGGTGTAGGTTCTAGGCCCTCTGCAAGAGCAGTAAATGCTTTTAATCTCTGACCCACCTCTCCATCTCAAAGAGTGAGTTATTTAAAATTTAATGTGTGGGTGTTTTGCTTGTACTTATCTCACTATCGCCATACATATGTTTGGTGCATACAGAGGCCAGAAGGAGGCACTGGATCCCCTGGCACTGGAGATACTGCAGTTGTGAGTCATGATGTGGTTGCTGGGAACTGACCCCAGCTCCTCTGGAAGAGCAGCCAGCGCTCTTCACCACTGATCTATCTCTCCAGGCTCAAGACTTGGGTTGTGTTGAAACAGTCTTGTGATGTAACTTAGGATGGTCACCAACTAGTAATCCTCCTGTCTCAGCCTTCTGAGGAGCTAGGGTCATAGATGGGTGTCAATTAGGGACAATTTATAAGATATAACCTGGAAATTTCTCTTTACTGTTTCTGTTTTTACTCTCTCTATTGAGGAAGGATGCAGAGGCTATGGGACTCGAGAACTCCTGCCTCTGGGGTCTCCTGCCTCTGGGGTCTCCTGCCTCTGGGGTCTCCTGCCTCTGGGGTCTCCTGTCTCTGGGGTCTCCTGTCTCTGGGGTCTCCTGTCTCTGGGGTCTCCTGTCTCTGGGGTCTCCTGCCTCTGGGGTCTCCTGCCTCTGGGGTCTCCTCCTGTCTCTGGATCCTGTCTCTGGGTCAGGGATGGCAGTTTCAGGGTCCTGCCAGATGCAGGTCAGCACAGAGACAGTTAGTCTTCTTTCCCTTGGACAGTAGGGCACAGAAGAGGGTGGATGAGGAGGGAGCCTGGAAGAGGAGGCAACGACATGCTGCTGGGTGAGGGCAGAGTGCTGCATAGGCTGTGGGGAAGGTAGGTGGTTGGTCAGCTCTGAGATCCCTCCGGTGTAACTGACATGGAACAAATGCTCTTGGTACCCACAGTAGGCTGATACCCAGATGTGAGTGGAGTGGATCTAGGAGATGACCCACACAACAGTGGAGAGTAGGCTGTGACCAGCTGCTGTGGGAGGCCTGGGAGCCAGAGGTGAGATTGGACCTCAGAGCTGTCCCTTGCCCAGGGAGTAAGGATCCTGGGCATCCTCATCTGCTACCAGGGGATGAGGGACCTGAGGTGCCTTGGTCGTAGCTATGTTAGGGGACAGTCTTCATCTTTGACATTCAAATCTGGTGATCACATGGGTGTGGGTGGAACAAATTGCCTTTTGGTGACCAGGTGGCCCTACAGACCAGAGGTATGGCAGAAACGTGCGTTGGCACTGAATACTGTCCCTTCCCAGACACTACCCCTGTCTTCCTGTAAGGGCTCTTGTGTGGTTGAAGGCTGTGGCTGGGTGTGGGGAACAACCCAGGCTAAACAAACAGATGCCTATTGTCTTGTCCCAGAACCTCGGGGCTTCAGGGAAACCACGGGAACAGTGGCTGTCATGCGTGTCTGCATAGGAAAGGTCTTGGTGATAAGGTGTTCCCTGAGGTGCCATGAAACCACTGGCTGAGTGCCTCGTTCCATCTGCTACTCAACTCTGCAAGATGAGAACCATGATTCTCCCCACTCCACAGAGTAGGGCACAGAAGCCCACCTAGGAGAAGCCACACCCTGTTTGTCTCCAGAACCACAGGGCTCAGAGAACATAGGACCCACCATACGAAGTGTGTGTCTCCCCATCCAAAAGCCATCCAGAAGGGAGGTGACCCCAACCACAGCTACTGTTCTTCTGTGGTCATGCCATTTCCATGTGAGACAGACCTGTCCAGGTTGGTTCAGAGATGTCAAAACCCCACACTCACGTCTCTGTCCACATCCCAGGCCTGCCACTCCCATGCTGGACAGAACCACCCTGGCAACAGGAGCCATTGGCAAGTGTTTATTAATTGCAGGGGGATAGTCTACACAGCAGGCTTCCACACTCGGGGCTGGCTGCTACTGTCAGGTCTTCATCAGGAGGGGCAGGGCAGGGTTCTAGGAGGAGGCTGGTGTGAGCTCGAGGGCACCCTGGAATGGAAGGGGAGTCAAGCTGGTGAGTTTTCTCCTTTGCTTTGGTTTTCACTTCCTGCTTTTTGGGGGTTGCCCTGCCTTTGTCCTCCATGAAGGAGGGCCTGGTGTGGGGGAGCACACTTGTGCAGAGCACATAACAGGGTAAAAAATGAAGGGTTTATATGTGAACAGTAGTATCTTCCAGCAATCTGTGGCCCTGGCAAAGTATTTGTGTGCAGTAGCTGGATTGTGTAGGACAGTTGTCCCCAAACCCACAATAGAATGCAAAGAAATATTATAAAAGTAGATTCCTGGCTGTCTCCAGAGAGACCTGGACACCTGAGTTTTAAACAACCGTCACTTTAAAAAGAAATCAAACCAAAACTAAATGTAATGATAAAACTTGCTCTGATCTACTCCCTGGCGCATGGTAGCAGAGGACTGCCTTGTCTGGCCTCAGTGGGAGAGGAGACCTGATGCCCCAGGGAAGGGGGGTCAGGATGCGGGGGGGGGGGAGTGAGCTGAGTGTGTGTGTGGATCTGATGGGGGGGGAGCACCCTCTCAGAGGCAAAAGGGAGGGGGGATGGGGTGAAGAGCTCTTGGAGGGGGGACTGGGAAGAGGGGCAACATTTAGAATGTAATAAAACAATTAAAACAAGATGCACTCTGATCTCGTCACAGCTCTCAGCAACGTGGGGCGAGCGCTGATCACATGACCCCTGTGACTGTTCTACCGGCTCCTCTCACATACTGGACTGAAGTCCTGAGGAGTCAGAGGTTTTTTTTTCTGCTTTGTTCATTGTTATGGACAGTGGCTGTACATAGTAGGTGCTTAATAAATGCCCACTAGCCAGCTGACCAAGATGGGCACTGTACTGACTGGCTCACAAAGAAGCTGGGGCTAAAGTAAGAAGAGGTTATTGGGGCAGGTGTCAAACGTAAAATCTGACTGTGCCTCCAGTAGGGTACACGTGCGGCTTTGGAAAACTATCTTGCTGCCGTCAAATCTCAGTTTCCCCATCTGTAAAAGGAGATCATACCAGGATCCACCTCCGAAGCCAGGCGTGAGGGCTGGCAGCAGAGCCAGTGTGGACAGCGCCGTTAAGACTGACACTGGTGTGAGATGCCCGACACAACTACAGCCCCTTTCCTAGCGGAGGCCAGGGTTGTCACCTGCTCACTAACTGTCACTAACCATTTGTTTATTAAGCCTTTAGTATGTGCCAGGCCTATCACACTGGGGACATCTGCATGGGGAACTGAGCAGTAACTCTGCTCAAGCTGAGGCCACTTAAACCTACAGGTGTGTGTGTGTGTGTGTGTGTGTGTGTGTAGCTTGAGGTCTGCAGTCCTTGATACTACCTCATACCCTAGATCTCCTGACCATCTTTCCTGGAACAGTACCACCTCAGCCTCAGTCTTTGGGCTTGCCGGTCCTTTGATAAGACACTTCTCCCTCTATCCACAGGGCTCACCATCTTGCCTTTCAGGTGCCAGCAAACATCACCTTTTCAGAGAGGCCCTTCTGTCCATCAAAACCAGCAGACCCTTCCCACCACTGCTTTCTCTTCTGAGTCTGCCTTCTTTTTCTTCCCAGCCTGTATGTACTCACTCGGTGCTGTTTACTAGTTTATATAGGGGTCTCTCTTGCTAGAAAATAGGCTTTTCTAGGGGACAGGATTATCTGTTCCTGTGGCTGGAAGCACTAGGAGCCATGCACAACACATATTACAGTGTGGAAAAATATTCCTGCGTAAGTGAGTGAAGACATGAACGATGGGAAGTGGGGTAGGGGAGCAGTGACTTTTCACTTACAGGTGCCTGCGCCTCACAAGTGACCGAGGGGCCACTCCCAGCCCAGACAGCTTGTTTATTCTCACATGCCTCTCACCTTGCTCACAGACCACACAGCTTTCTCATATCCCAAGGCCTTGGACATCGACATGGGGATTCCAGTTCTCAGTTTGCCTGAAATAATGAATGTTGTCAGAGAGAGGTGGGCCATTGTGGGCGTGCTTGCAGTTCCTGGAGGCACACAGGACCTGGTCTGTTTCCTTCCTTCTGCTTGCCTGTCCTCTACTCCGACATTCACCCAGCCCTATCTGGCCCGCCCTCTGGCATCAGCTTCTGGCTGTCCCACAATACACCTCACGTTCTTTAACACACTTGTTCAAGAACAGTTATGGCTCCCATCACCCTCTGTAGAAGTTTCTCCACCTGAGATTTCCTACTCTTGTAAAGCAAAATTAAAAGGTGATGATATCACAGGGTACCAGTTCTCCCCACCCCTCACACATGGTGATGATGTCACAGGTATCAGCTTTCCCCACCCCTCACACATGGTGATGATGTCACAGGTATGAGCTCTTCCCACACCTCACACATGGTGATGATGTCACAGGTACCAGCTCTCACACACCTCACACATGGTGATGATGTCACAGGTACCAGCTCTCACACACCAGTGATTATGTCACAGGTACCAACTCTCACACACCAGTGATGATGGCACAGGTACCAACTCTCACACACCAGTGATGATGGCACAGATACCAACCAACTCTCGCACACCAGTGATGATGGCACAGATACCAACTCTCACACACCAGTGATGATGGCACAGGTACCAACTCTCACACACCAGTGATGATGGCACAGGTACCAACTCTCACACACCAGTGATGATGGCACAGGTACCAACCAACTCTCGCACACCAGTGATGATGGCACAGGTACCAACTCTCGCACACCGGTGATGATGGCACAGGTACCAGCTCTCTCCACCCCTGACACACATCATCTCCTTCCCACCTCTGAGGAAAGCACTCTTATTTACCCTTTCACAGGTGGAAAGCCAAGGCTCAGGAGGATCAGGGAGCTTGTTCAAAGCCAGCAAGAGGGTTAGGGACTTGAACTCAGTCTGCTTAAAGCCCCTTGAGCAAGGTCTAGCTGTCTGCATCTGGTTCCAACTGGCCCTGTGAGCCTGGTGTCTGCCAGCTCATCTCTGCCTGCTTTAGGATGGCATAGTAAAGGATCAGGCTGTTGAGGGATACCAGGCAGGAGAGGTCTTCTCCAGTTGATGACTAGGGATGCTCCCCGGAGCAGAAAGAGTTAGAGCTAGGCTTAGGTAGGCCATAAAGAAGGGGTCCCGGGTGAAGACAGGAGGTATAGCAGCCTAGGGGAGGGCCTTGAGGGCTGAGGGACTCACCATTCTCATTGGGCAGCAGTGTGTATTCAAGGATCTTGGTCAGGGTGCCCTTCAGGACTTCAGGCTGTGAGGAAAAGGGAAGGCATTAAAGGCTCACTGCTAGGTCCTCAGGGCCATCTCAGGTTCCCTGACTTGTCTCCCCATGACAAGAGCATCCAGCAGACATGTTGGAATACCAGGTCTCCTGCAGGCTGAAGCTGCCAGGGTCTGACCAGATAGACTGGGGAGAACCCCACTGCTCTGGGGTGTGGCTCATTGAGAGCCCTCTACACGCAGAGACTTAGTTTCAGCTGGAAGTTCGTGAGAGAATTCTGCTTTTGAAGAGAAGCCAGATGTCCAGATTTTCACAAATCTTGCAGTAAACTATTGTTTTTCTAAACAAATCGCCATTGAAACCAATGGGGGGTCAGATGTGGTAATGAACACCTACAATCCCAGCAGCCAGAAAGCAGAGGCAGGAGGATTGTCCTGAGTTTCAAGGCCAGCTTGATGTACATAGTGAATTCCAGGCTAGCCAGATCTACATAGTGAGAACCTGTCTCAAACAAACAAACAAACAAACAAACAAACCCTACCACCTATAACATCAGCAAAACAAAACAACAACAACAGCAATAACGTAAAACAAAACAAAGAAATCCCAAAGGTGAAGACAAGAGCCAGCCCAGTTCAGGTTAGGGACTTGGGAAACTGAGGACCAGAGGAGAGGGGCTGCCCAGGGTCAGTGGAGGGGCTTTGTTTTATAATAGAGAGTGGTGCAGATTTGTACATGGTTGGTGTTTTCAGCTATATCTGCACACAGTAGGTACTTATATGGGAGCCTGCAGGCTAGACTTTGGAGGGTAGTGAGGAGACCACCAACCCACCCCAGGGCTTCCTTCTAAGCTAATCCTGGCCAGTGTCTCATTTTAGGATGGTCCATTCCAGCCCCTGTTCCCTTAGAGATAATCTGGTAATACTTACATCGAACAGTTTGATATCTGAGATCATCAGCTTGATGCGCTCAATACTGTAACAGAAGATGCCCATGAGAGTGGTCCCTTGGAATCTCTGTCAATAACTGTTTACGGAGGACCTACTATATGCAGGCTCTCATGAGACAATGGTGAAACAGGGAAAGTCCTTGCTTCATGGTGTGCACATTCTAAAGGGGTTGGACAGTGGCCCAAAGGACAGAAAATCACCTAGGAGTGGGGGAGGGTTGGTGCACTAGTTAGCTCAAGTCCTTTCTGGGAGGGGTTGAGGGGTCCCTAGTTACCATTCAAATACTTGTGTAGAAATCCCAGCCTAGGTGACAGAATTGTTTGATTTTATATCTCTGCCATCTATCTATCTATCTATCTATCTATCTATCTATCTATCTATCTATCTATCTATCTATCTATCTATCTATCTATCATATATCTATCATATATCTATCAATCATCTTTCATCTACCAATAATCTATCTTCTATCAATCATCTATCAATCACCTGTCTGTCCATCCACCTATCTATCTATCTATCTATCTATCTATCTATCTATCTATCTATCATATATCTATCAATCATCTTTCATCTACCAATAATCTATCTTCTATCAATAATCTATCAATCACCTGTCTGTCCATCCACCTATCTCTCTCTCTCTCTCTCTCTCTAATCTTATCTATCATTTCTCTATCATCCATCTATCATCTATCTATCTATCTATCTATCTATCTATCTATCTATCTATCTATCATATATCTATCAATCATCTTTCATCTACCAATAATCTATCTTCTATCAATAATCTATCAATCACCTGTCTGTCCATCCACCCATCTATCTATCTATCTATCTATCTATCTATCTATCTATCTATCTATCTATCTATTCTTTTTTTAAAAAAGATTTATATTATATTATATTATATGTAATTACACTGTAGCTGACTTCAGACACTCCAGAAGAGGGCATCAGATCTTGTTATGGATGGTTGTGAGCCACCATATGGTTGCTGGGACTTGAACTCTGGACCTTTGGAAGAGCAGTCGGTGCTCTTACCCGCTGAGCCATCTCACCAGCCCCTATCTATCTATCTATTCTTATCTATCATCTCTCTATCATCCGTCTATCATTCATCTATCTATCTATCTATCTATCTATCTATCTATCTATCTATCTATCTATCTATCTATCTATCTATCATTTCTCTATCATCCATCCATCCATCTATACCTAGCTATTATCTCACCCTGTACAGGCTGATCAGAATGTTCTCCTGAGCCTAACTTTTTTGCTGGAGCCTCCAGTTGGAGTCACTGAACTCAGTCTGGGACAGAAGGTAGTAGACCTTGCAGGACTGGCAGGGGTGTAGAGGCCACTTCAGTGCTGGGCCCCAAGGGTTCAGTATCTAGGCTGTTATAGCTTTTGTCTTGAAAATTTTCAGAATGGGCTGTTTGAAGCCTGGGGTGGTGCGTGCAGGACAGCCCAGTGGTGGCCAGCCCAGTGGTGGAGTTTGCTTGCTCTGTGGCTCACTTTTCCGTTTGGAATTCAGTCATTAATCAGTCCTGGCAAGCCTTCTGTCATCAGCCCTCTCTGGTGCCCCCTGGTGGGGGATTAGAGAAACGCATAGTCTGGGCAGCTCAGCAGCACTTTGCACATTTACCTGACGTTATTGAAGTTGAGCATAAGCCGGTTGTCTTCTGTGAAGAACTGAGCTTCATAACTGGCCTCCTGCAACAAGACAGCCCAGGACCCACTTTTTAAAAAGAGAATGCTTCTAGAGGGAGGGTTATACAGGGAAGATTGGTGTCAAGGTAATCTTGGCTACTGGCTCTGTGACCTTGGGAAAAGTTCGACCTCTCTGACCTCACTTTCCGTGCCCTAGCCCCTGATTCACAGGTGCTGCTAAGGCTTGGGATGACACTGCCAACACGGTCAACATGTACTGCCTGCTACTGTGTGTCAGGCCGTTCAAGTGGCTTCTTCAATAAGCCCTGCCACCCCCTGATCGGGTCGGGTCCTATCAGTCCCCTGGTGTACCGGGAAGTGACTGAAGGGCAAAGGAGGTCAGCAGCTCCGGTAAGCCCTGAGCATTGTTAGTATGATTGCAAAGCTCAGAGGCTAAGTCAGGCTTGCCAGTCAGGGCTCGAGATGTACATCAGCTTGACCCAGAGGGCTGAGTGCTGAGCCTCATTATTGTGGAGCTGAGAGAACCAGTTTCTCCTGCAGTGCCTCCCACCGGCCTTGGAGGGTCATCAGGGGGTAAGGTTGGTCTGGGAAGTGGGCTCCCACTGTCTTTCACTGTGAGGTCAGAACACCAAGATGAACTCTCTGGGAGGCACCAATAAATCTGTAGTGTGTGAAAGGCACCCCTGAGATCGTGAGGTGTAGAGCTGCACAGAGACCCTGCTCTAAGGAGGAGTCAACTCCACCCACTCACGACAGGTACTGCCTGCCCCCCTTGGGCAGCCTGGCTGGCCTCACTCCTCAGAGCCCACTCAAAACTCTACCCTTCTCCAGTCTTCTCTGCCTCTCCCTGCATTTCTCTCGGCTGCATGTGGTTGCTGACCTACTCTGACCCACCCCCTTCCTTCTGGGGTGAGGTTGTCCGTCAGCTACTGAGTGTTGTCCGTTCTCTGGAAAATGCCCCAGATGGAATGTCGCTGCCTTGATGGAAGCTATGGTCCCTCTATCCCTAGGGGCTGCTGGTGTCAGTGACTAGCTGATGGGCCCCCGAGGTTCTTGACTCTTGGTTCATCTCTCCCCCTCCCCCCCACACTACTAGGTGATGCCCCAATTCATAACAATGAACAGAGCGACCTCCAGTTTTTGTCACAGTCACTTAAACTCACAATGCCGAGAGAGAAGAAGGGCCGGACATCTGTGTTGGTGGGGAACACTTCCAGCACAACGCTTTGGGCTGCCCTGGCGCTGCCCTCGTTCAGCACAATGTGGGGGGTGCTGTGGGTGAAGATCTTCAGCATCTGGGTGGGCCCCAGCTTGTCGGCTGCCTGGAAAGATATCAGACCACACTTGGCCAGAGTGTACAGGCCCTTTGTGTCCCCTGTGGTGCTTCTTTGTCTCCAGCCTCTGTCCTTCCCAGCACCCCTGGGTGGAGGGCCACCTCCCTTCAGGGATATTCTGGGCTTCTTAGCCTGAAGCGGGGCTTAGAGTTGCCCAGCTCCAGGCCATTGTCTGCCTCTCCCTTCATTTCTCCCCACTGCCTGTGATTGCTGTCCTACGCTGACCCACCCCTTCTGTCCGGGGATAGGGGGAATTGCCCTTCCAATGGGTTGTCACACTGGAAATCATCAATTCCAAGCTTCTTTGCTAGACTGAAGAGGTCTCTGGGCTTCCAGGGGGCCTGGTTTCCCTCAGTGGGAAAGAAGAGAGGAGCCCACATCTATTCTACCCTGCAGAGACCCATGAACAGAGTCAGCGAGCACCTAGCAAGCTCTAGGTGGCAAACAGACTCACCTCTGCATTGATCTCCTTGATGTCCATCTGTAGCTGGCGGGCCACATCAGGAATCTGGAGAGAGGGGGAGGGGTGTGATCAGTTGCATTAATCACACTTCAGTAATAGGATCAGAGTATGTGTTGGCACCCAGGCTCAGATGAAATGAGGACCCCGATCAGTATCCAGACTGCCTTAGAGCTCCCCCTGGATATTTGGGGGGAAGAAACAGACACATCTGGTCTCTGATGGCAGAACCAGGGCCCAGGTTGGGTATGAAGGGAAGCCTTTGGCTCTAACATTGAACATCACAATCATGGCAGAGCTGATCATTACTGGGAGTTCCCACCTCAGGTCTCTCTCAGTGGGCAGATGGCATGGGGTGAGCCATCCTCCCCACACAGTGGGGCTTACCACGAATCTGAGCAGGATTACAAGCTCCTCCTTGGGGACCAGGGTGGTCACAATGGCATTCACCAGGTCCTGCCTCACGGTCAGGCTGAAGGGGGCCCCATCTGGGGTGGTCTCCATCAGGGAAGCCGCAGAGCCGTTGAACCAGTTGGTTACCCTTGCCTGTGAGTCCAGCAGCTTGGCCTGAGGAGACACAGAGCAGGGTACGGTCTGAGGACTTAGCCCATTGTCTCCTGTAACCAACCGGAAGGAAGCAGCCGTGCCAAGGGGAAGGTGTTTCTCAAAGTTCCCATGGTGGAAACCTCATCCCAGTCCAGCAGGGTTGAGAGGTGGGTCCTTCAGGAGGGCACTGGGCCTTCATCAGTGGTTAGCGCTCTTGCAGGAGTGGCCCGGTTACTGGGGGTGGGAGTCGACCGTCCTGAAAGTAAGCTCAGCTCCTGGTTGCCCTAGCTCTCACCCTCCCCAACTCTTCTGTCTTCCACCATAGGCAGATGCAGCATGGGGGCCCGCAACAGAAGATGCAGCACGTTCTTGGACTTCCAGCTTCCAGGACCAAAAGCCTAGTAAACTTCTAATGTTTATAAATCACCCAGGCACTGTGTTCTGGCAACGCAAGATAGACTAAGGCAGGAACCATTCTGTCTGTTTCCCATCTTTGCGTTTGTGTCAGAAAGTTTTGATTGATGAAGGCAATGGCTTGACAGGTACCTGGCAGCCTCCCTTCCTGACTCCCTTAGAGTACCTCTGCCCTCCCTTCTCCCCTATCTTAATTTCCTTTTCCATCCTTTCTTCTGTCTTCTGTCTCACATTTAAAGGGACGGTATATCCCTATGCTTCCCCAGGCTGGCCCCTAATGCCTGAACTCAGACGATCCTTTTGCCTCCCATCTTCAGAGCACCTAGGACTGTGGCTGCATGCTACCCATGACTAGCTCATAGCCAGAATGCTTGCTTTTCATTTAGGTTTCAACCGCTTAAACCCTTTAGGTGAAGGAAGGATTCAAACTGCAACAGAGCGGATAGAGCTCTCCCACGCTGTGGTTTCCAAGACTCCCGAGAACCTGTCTGGGACTCACACCACCCACAGGATGTGCAGTGGGGTTTACAGAAGCCCACTGTTACTGAGCATCCCCTGTCTGGGAAGCCAGTGTGGTCTCATCTCACTGGCTCCTAAGTATCGCCACTTATAGTTTATAGCCACAGAGACGGTGGCTCAGAGAGGAGAAGCCTGGCCAGAGCTACACAGCCAGGGAGCCGTGGTCTGGAAGTTAGGGCTGTGTGATCTTTGAGGATGCTTCTGTCCTGAGCCCCTGTTGCAACGTCATCAGAAGTTTGGGATTTGGAGGAGCTTACCTGAGAGAAGGACCCTGGGACCCATGCACACACGGGGTGACATGATGTTCTACCTGATGGCATTCTCAGGATGCTTAGTGTATGATGTCATCAGCTATATACCCTGATGATGTGTTGATATTGGTCCCTGGGTTGTCACAGAAGAAGAGCTGTTCCCTCATGTCCCCAGTATGCTCTGAGGTCTGGGCACTCACCTTCAGGTTCAACAGGATATTACTGTCCTGGATAGCGGGAGACAGAAGGCCAAACTCCAGGGCTCCAGGGCTGAGGGCAATGGGTGCTGTCAGAACAAGAAGAAAGGTTGTGAAGGTGGAGGGTGTGCTTGGGTGGGGTGATTTTCTACTGCTTCTTTCTGGCCATTAGAGACACTGCCAGAGTCAGGAGAAATGATGCTGTTGGTGGTAACCGTGGCAACCATTGCAGGGACCACTCCAAACACCAGCACAGAGCTAGACTTTAATGTGTTTAAAACCTGTGCTTCCCCCACATTATTATAACCCACTCTAAGTGCATGGCCCTGCCTGCTTCACTGAGAACAGAGTAGCTAGACAGACTACTCGGGAATTCCCATAACATCAGTGCCTTCTAGCCTTGGATCTGAGCTGTTTCTCTCTCTCTCTCTCTCTCTCTCTCTCTCTCTCTCTCTCTCTCTCTCTCTC
>NC_034592.1:136591187-136594451 GCF_900095145.1 Mus pahari | reverse complement strand
TCTCTCTCTCTCTCTCTCTCTCTCTCTCTCTCTCTCTCTCACACACACACACACACACACACACACATACACACACCCCTAATTGGAGCAGGAAGAATCAGGTCCCAGCCTTCCCTACTATGAGTATCCTCTGTGAGCTCAGAGGAGGCATAGCCATATGCCTCAGTTTCCCCATATGTGCAGTTAGACAATTGAGTGCACTGAAGGAGTGAGATGGTGCATATACAGCACCCAGCCCTGGATTTAGCCCTCACATGCACCAGAGGTTTAGTGATTTGTTCTGCTCTGCGCATGCTGCTACAGCTAGGCTGCTCTTTAATGTGCCTCTTTAGATTTTAAATCACAGCATGGTGGGGCTTTCTTCCCCTTTGTTGACTCCTATTATGTGGGGGCTTAGAAGGACCAATTTCCAAGGTTGAACACAGAAGTACATGTCTTCTCCTCTTTGCTATTCTCAGGGAGGGAGAAATGACATTTGTTCTGGACATACAGTTCACCTCTGCCCTTGTTTCTTCCTTCCATCTATCCATCTGTCCTTCCTTCTGTCCATCCATCCATTCATCCATCATTCATCTGTCCATCTAGTGTGCATATATTTTTAAGCAACTCTGTGTCAGGCAGAACATCTCCTGTATGCCCAGAACTTTTCTATAACCTTTAAATGTTGACTATAATCCTTTGAGGTTGGGAGATAGAAAGCCTCATTTTATAGATGAGGAAACTGGAAACTGGGGACAAGGAGGTAGAATGACTCCCCCAAGGTCAAGGAGCAAGTCAGCAGTAGAACTGGGTTTCAACCCAGCCCTACCTGGGTATTTGAGCCTCATGTAGAGCAATGGTTCTCAACTTCTGGGTCATGACCCCTTGGGGTAGATCCATCCTTTTACAGGGGTTGACTAAGACATCATAAAACACAGATATTTACATTATGATAAGAGTAGCAAAATTACAGTTAGAAAGTAGCAACAAAAATAATTTTATGGTTGGGGGTCACCACAGCATGAGGAACTGTATTAAAGTCTCACACCATTAGGAAGGTTGAGAACCACTGCCTTGCACATATAAGGTGCTTATGAAGTTGAAGCTGCACTGTCTGGGCAGGGCTTAGCAGGTACCTGGTCACCTGTGCTGGCCCAAGGTGCTGAGAGGGCGGTCTCTCCTGGGTAAAGGTGGGGCCTGAAGGCTAAGCCCACAGGTCAAGGGAAAGGCAGTGCAGACAGCAGAGCCCCTACCTGTTGTCAGTCTCAGGAAGTCTTCGTACATGTCATCAAAGGCCTGCTGGATCACGGGGCACAGCTACAATAGCACAAAGCCAGATCTATTAGTGAAGACCCAGCCCCTTGCCCACTGCTTCCTGGGCCTGCTCTCCTCCTAGTCTCACCGTAATGCCCCAGACAGTCAAATGCTCATCTGTGGAGTTGAGGACTCACAGATTTGCCCATCTCCGTAGCACCTTGCTATTCAGTGTTCATAGCTGTCCTAAGGTCCTTTGGCCAATGGTTTGCCCTTTGCTTTGTGTCCAAACTATACCTGGTCTGCCAGCTACCCTCCACAGGACACTCATGAGTGCTCAAAGGAGCCCATAACTCTCTTAGAGGAAGCCAAGAATTCACTTATTCATTCCATAAAAACAGAGTTCCTCCCATGTCAGTCTCTAGAACAGAGGGCCAGCTGGGCTATCCCACCCAATGCTAAGCTCCCACCCAATGCTAAGCAGTCACAATATCTTTGGTGAGTTTCCAGCCCCAACAGATAGTCCTGTGCCATCAAGGAGCTCTCTGCCCAACATCGACCCAGCAACTCTCAACCTCAGACGATTTTAGTCTCTGGCAAGACATTTTTTAGTTATCATAATGTGGCAGACGAGCCATACTGACATCTAGTGGACAGAGGCTAAAGATGCTACTAAATATCTCACCCAGAAGCTCAGCCCCACAAAAAAAAGTATCAGTAGCCTCAAGAGTCAGCAGTGTGGATTTAGTGGTTCTGCTGAAAGGGGGCCAGGGAGACGGGAGTAAACATTTGCCCTGCTGTCCTTAGGACCTGCAGACCTTTTGTCTGATGTTTAGCTGCCCTAATGGAAGGACCGTCTAGCTGGCCATCCCCATCAATATGCTTGTGTGGTGGCAGTGCAGTTTGAGAAATGCTAACTTTTCTTGTGAACAATGTTTCTCTGCTTCCATTGGCTTTCCCAACCCATGTCCCAGAGAGGAGAAGGAACAGAGGGGGAGATCTCCCCTCTCCCTCCAATACCCCATCCTTCATTTCCTTCAACCCTGGCCACATATTAGAGTCTGGGACACAAAGGGATCCCATCAGACCCGTTGCTTTTGAATCTAGGATAGGATGGGAAATCCATGTTTGGTAGCCTTCAGATAGTCCTGAAACACAGGCTGGATGAGTCACGTCCACACTGAGAAGGGCTCCTTCCTTCCCTGGTGAGCTCCACTCCAGAATGTTCTGCATGACTTCCTTCACACTCTGTGACCCACAACTGTGACCACTGCACCATGCCTCAAGTGACCGTGCAAACCCACAGGCCAGAGTTAGCTTAGAATTCCAAGTTCATGCCACTTCTGCTGAGAAAAATTTTTTACTATTCGAATACAATTCTGACTAAATTTTTGAAAATATTTGCATCTGGGCTCTACTTCAAGAAACTCCATCTTTAAAAAGGAAAATAAAATTCTTAAAACTATGCCTGCTGGTCATATTGGCGTATGCCTTGGGATATGGAGGCAGGAGGATCAGTCAAGGCCAGTCTGGGTTACGGATTTCCTTTCTCCCACTCCCACAACTCTCATGTAAGTGTTGAGAACAGACTCCTCTAAAAAACTGGAATAAAAGAACCTGCAATCCCCCGGGCCAGGTGACCAAGGTCGGACAAATCTCTACCATCGAAACCTATGAACCTGTGAATTTATTGTTAGTCAGCAAATTCTGACATTGAATGACACGGATGCCTTTGTCTAGGTTTCTGGCAGGGTATACTCACAACAGTAAGAGAAGATCACTTAACAAAGTGATTTCTTTCCATCTCCCTTTAAAACCACCTTTTGGATATGCACCTCTGCTAATGCTCAGGGGTTTAAAGTTCTAATAACAATAAACTGTTGGTTTGACTTGGGAGTCACATATGTCTACTATGTCCCCTCTGTCTCCTGCCCTTCCCTCCCCCAAGAAGAACCAGGAACTCACTTCCTTTCCCTTTCCCTTTTTCCCTTTCCCTTTTTCCCTTTCCCTTTCCCTTTCCCTTTCCCTTTC
>NC_034592.1:136589652-136591029 GCF_900095145.1 Mus pahari | reverse complement strand
CTCCCTCCCTCCCTCCCTCCCTCCCTCCTTGAGGATTGATCCCAGGCCTCACACATGTAGGCAGGTGCTTTACCACTGAACTACATCTCCAGCTCTTTTGGCTTACTTTTTATTTTGAGGTGGGACCTTGGCAAGTTGCATAGACTGGCTTTGAACTTGCTTTGTAGCCCAGGCAAACTGTGACCCTCCTGTTTTAGCCTCCTATGGAGCTGGGATTCCAAGCCTTTTTCAGACTAGTCAATATTGTTTAAGTTAATCCTTATAAAATATAAGATCTAGGGGCTAGAGAGATGGCTGAGCTGCTAAGAGTGTGTGTCAGTCTTCCAGAGGACCCAACTCATAGCACCTACTCCAAGCAGCTCAAACCTGCCTGCAATTCCAGCTCCAGGACTCAGACACTCCTGGCCTTGGTGGGCACCCATGTGTGTAGAATGTATGCCTCCTCTCGTATAAATAAGATTAGGAATAAAGTAGGTCTTTATAATAAAATCTCATTTGAGATTTCTTCTTTATTCTCTCCTTTTTTTTGTGATTTTGTACCTTGTGTGCTAAGAAAGTGCCTTATCACTGAGGAACAACCTTAGCCTTTAGTTTTTTCATAATTTGAGACAGGGTTTCTTTGTGTAGCCCTGACTGTCCTGGAACTCACTCTGTAAACCAGGCTGGCCTTGAACTCAGAGATCTGCCTGCCTCTGCATCCCAAGTGCTGGAACTAAAGGCATATGCCACTATTGCCTGGCTAAAGCATCTTGAATTTACAATGGAAATCACTGATCAATATGAGTGAACCTGCTTACAACATTTCAGTTTACCCGTGGCATATTAAGTGCGTATAAAATGAGAGTCACCGGGTTCGCAGGTATCTTCTGCGGTAGACCACTTGTCTAGTAGGTGTAAGGCCCTGGGTTCTATCCTCCCCAACCCCTATACATAGCCTGAATTTATAGACTCAGAAGAAATAAATGGAGCTGGATCTGGTGGGCTACAGTGCTTACAAACCACAGCTGGACAGCTGAGCATGCCACAGTCTGCTTATAGCAATGTTTCAAGACAAAAATGCAGGATGTTCAGGGATTTCTGGCTTGGTTTTTAAAATCTAAGTATATATACTTAAATAAAACACATTAAAATACATATAATAAAGACAGAAAACCCATCCTTTCCCAGGTGTTTTGCTCTGCAGCCACTACTGTCTATTGAGGCACTGTCCACTACTGTTTGATGCACTTGGGGTACCGTCTACTGTCTGATGCACTTGGGGTACTGTCTCCTGTCTGATGCACTTGGGGTACTGTCTCCTGTCTGATGCACTTGGGGTACCGTCTCCTGTCTGATGCACTTGGGGTACCGTCTCCTGTCTGATGCACTTGGGGTACC
>NC_034592.1:136549511-136589147 GCF_900095145.1 Mus pahari | reverse complement strand
TCCTGTCTGATGCACTTGGGGTACCGTCTCCTGTCTGATGCACTTGGGGTACCATCTCCGGTCTGATGCACTTGGGGTACCGTCTCCTGTCTGATACACTTGGGGTACTGTCTCCTGTCTGATGTACTTGGGGTACCGCCTCCTGTCTGATGCACTTGGGGTACTGCCTCCTGTCTGATGCTCTTGAGGTACCGTCTCCTGTCTGTTGGGTGGCAGGAGCTTGCTACTGTGTATCTTCTTCCAGTTCTGCTCCATGACATCACTTTAATAGACAAAAGTCAGCCTGAAGATAGGTTTTATAACTAGGAAGTCAGCAAAAGCTACAGGTAGGGTTCCTTCCCTCAACCCTTTAAAAGAGACAAGTGTTAAAACCTTGAGCAGCACATGATCAAGGCCTCCTGAATTTTTGGCTTTCCTGTTACCTTGACCTCAGTGATCTTGCTGGGTCAGTGGCTCAGTTCATTGGCTCAGTGGTTCTTGGCTTTGTTGAAGGAATTACTCAGTCACAGAAGGATCCCCACCCAAGGAGACAGAACTCATCTGGTACCAGCTTGCAGTTAAATGCTAGTCATACAGGGGGTGCCATCTCCATAGGCCAGAGGCCTGATTTTACTCACGTGATTTTTCACTATTTGGGGCAGGGCTGGCACCAGGAGATTCATGACATTCTTTGCCAAGGAGTTGACCACGAAGGAGAGCCTTTGGCAGAGGAGAGCAGGAGATTAGGGGGCTTGTAAGAGAGGATGTCCCTGCTGTATAGAGGTGACATGGAATCCTAGGAGGAAGGTGCTGACAGGCCCCCCAGAGGTGACATTGCACTCCTGCGTGGGTCATGCATGCTGCCTGGAAAATGTCATTAGCAGCGTTTTCTCTACTTGGAAAGTGAGATACGGGAAAGTGACTTGCCCAACATCACCTAGGCAGTCTATGGGGAAGGTGAGCTTGCTTTGGGACCACTTGGGCCTGCCTAGGTGGTCTGGGAGCCCTGAATGGCGATGCTGCTCTGCCTGCAGGTCACTTACACTCACTTCCATGTCCACCCTCCCAACCTGGTGGCGCCCCCATTGCTGCCCCCGTCTTTGCTACCCAGAACTGCCTTTGGTGTCTAGATTTGCTGGAAGGAGCCCCAGATCTAGAGTCAGAGTGACCCATGCCTGTTCCTCCAGCGTTGTCCGTGAATGCAGTGGGCCAGGCCGTGGTCTGCCCCTCCCACCAGTGATGGAGCCCAGCACTCACTTGTGGAGCAGGCTGAGGCGCAGGGTGCTCTCATTGCTGGAGCAGTCGCTGAGATTCAGGTGGGCGGGGCCGCCCCTGCTCCTCTCCACCCGGATGAGGGCTTGGACCTCGGTGCTCATTTGGAACTCCACTATGGTTTTGATCAGTGGCCTGGGGGGGGACAACAGCAGCGAGAATGGGTGCTGCTGAAGTCTGTGTGGGAGCCACAGCAGTCTGTCTGTCCTTCACTATCTCTTTTGCTGGTTCCCATCATCCCTCCCGCATCTGGAGTCCCGGAGTTCTCTCCTGATCTCACCACTTATGGGTGCCACAGGATTTCAAGTCACACCACATTGTCTCCTGGCCTGCCTCTTTCTAACCTTTTCGTCTTGGCTGCTGGCTGTTCCTCCCGGATTGTTGTGGGAGCAGACCCTGAGGTCATCCTTGATCTCTCTCTCTCTCTCTCTCTCTCCATATCTCTCGCAGTAATCCCTGTTGTTTCTGCCTGCTCCCAACTCATAACTAGAGTGTTTCTTCCTCTGCTCCCTCATCCCAGACCTGGGCCTCAGCCATTTCTGTCTCTTCTAGAGCAGGGCCTTCCATGTGGCAGTCCCACCCCCACTCTGCACCACGCTGTTTCCCCTTAGCGCAGAGCGTCTGTTGCTCTTGACCCTCATGCTCCATTAAAGCCGAGTTCTCATCTTGTCACATAAGGCCCTGCATCCTCAGTCCTCAGCGGCTTGCTGACCTCATCTCTAACCCCATCCCTTTCCTTCTCGTTGTCATTTCTGCCTCAGGGCCTTTGCGCTTGCTTGGCTAACAGTTGGGATTTGTTTCTAGATAGCTGCATGGAGGGTGAGTAGATGAAACTGTTAGGTTAGCTGTGTCTGACTGGGGACACGCACGTGTTTAGTCCAGCCACCATGTCCAGGGGGATTCTGACCACCAACTCCTGATCATAGGTCGAAGGCTGCACAACCAGCTGGAGGATGTTAGCAGAGGTGACCTTCATCCTGGACAGGGTGGAGGGGAGATGAGAATCATGTTCGTACTCGGATGAGAGTCATCCCACTCCTGCTCCCATCCTTTCCCCTGACTTCCTCACACCTGAGCAGAACCTGGATCCCAAGTCTAGTTTACTGATCCTTTCCATCACGGCCCTACCTCTGTCTCCCCCCTTCACCCTCGCTTGCTTCTCTTCAGGTTCCTTGGCTTCTAGCCTCAGCCTGTTGGGCTGACAGGGAGCTCCTCTGTGACCTGACCCTACTGTCCTGTCATCCTTTGCTGTTGGGGTTCGAATTGTGTGACTTTTGCCCCTCCATGGTTTTGCCCCATTGGCCCCTTTGCCTGAAACATCAGTTTCTTGGTGTCCCTGGCTTAGCCATGATCTCCATTAAAAAGTACCTCCTCGTTTCATCACTCTCCTACTTGGGGCCACCTTCCTAAGTGGCTGCCCTCTTAGAGGTACCAGTGACATTTCCTTATGGTCACCACTAGACATTCTGGGGGCGTTTCAAAAGAGAGACTTAGTCTGGTCTATCTTCATTACTGTTTGTAGACTGACAGCTGCACAATGTGTAGGCAGAGGTGTGGGGAAGAGATGGCTCCCAGTTCTGTCAGGCCCACTCACCAGATGATGTATCTCAGAACGGTGTGCACGAGGCTGTCCAGTATGGGGATACTGCCAGACTTATCTTGCATGGCTCTGAGCAGTGGTAACTCCTGGAGGATGGCAGTGGCATCGTGGTCCTTCAGTGCCTGGGTCAGGTCTGCAGAGAGATGCAGGGATTAGATGTCAAGAGGCAGGGCAGGGAAAGTAGCCTAGCAGCGGCTCCGGGTTGAGGGTAGCCATCACTCAGGGCCACTGGGATGTGACATGAAGTGAGGGCTCTGCTTTTTCAGCCTGATCATCTTCACCATGTAGATGTGCCCTGGAGGCTGGTGTCCCTGGGTGGACAGTGAGGCTGGAGATAGTGGGAATCATCACACTCAGAATGTCGCCAGTCACTGCTGGGGTGTTGGAACTGTGTCTTCTTTCTCCCTAGCTAGCGCCAAGTACTTCTTGAGATGAGCATTTCACTGGGGACAGTTTTGTGGCCAGGCCACACTTGGTAACGATCTTCTGGCACTCTCAGTGTTTTCTCTATTGTCCAAAGTGCCTTAGGTGCTGAGCAGAGGAAGGAACAAATGGGAGCAAGGGCCCTGGGGCCGGTCCCGGCTGGCTTTTCACCGGTGGCCAGAGCCTATTTCATAGGCAGTGTGCCGCAGCTGTGCCAGCCAGTGTTTGAGAGCCCCCATGGCATTCCTATCAAACACTTGCCTCCTCTGTGCTAATGAGGATGGACCCATTACATTTCATCTTTGCCAGATTTCATATTTGCCATCTTAAACCCCATCAGCATAGGCTTTTGAGGGACATGGAGTGGAAAGTCCCTGATGCATGTCTCCTGTGGTATCACTGCCCAGGTAATGTTCAGGACCCCTGAAGGCTGAGAGTAAACTTGGAGGGCCCATGGCAAGCTTCCAGAGGCCACCCAGAGATGATCCCCCTCCAGGGACATCACCCAAAGGATATCCTCAGCTCAGGGCAGGGGTGAGCTCAGCAGCGTCTGTTTGCCAGCAGCAGGTCAGTGCTGGTCTAGCACAACCTAGCAAGCGTCCCTCCACCCAACATTGAGTCATACCCAGTCCCATGAGGCCTGGGATCGGGTCTCTGATTCTGAGTTTGTTCTGTCGTTGGGTGCCACCTCATTTCTGGGTGCCCTTTAGAGTTCTTTATACCACTCCCCTCTTAGGCAAATCCTCCTTCCTTTGACATCTCATTACTCTTCCTTACATTAAACATCCCACCCTAGGTTTATGGTGTGGCTTTTGTCTTTGAATGGAGTTAATACAGTTTCCTCGTGGCTCCTGGTGCTCAGTGGTCACTTGCTTGGGTGGGCCCACTGACTCCCCTGCAGGGGATTCTGGGAATCTCCTCCCACACTGCAGGGGATTCTGGGAATCTCCTCCCACACTGCCATTGGTACCAACTCCTGGGCTGCAGACTTTCACGGTGCTGCTTACCCCAAGGGCCCCAGAGCTCACATGCCACATGCTTGGGGATCATAGGATTCGCCTGAGGCTATTTGCTTCCTCTAGCCTTTGGAACAGTGCTTGTCTACCAAGTAACTGCCACACTGCCATAGGAGACAGGTATCAATGCCTGGGTGGAAGATGCTGCCAAGCATCCTCAATCACACAGGACTGTGTCCCATGGCAGAACTGCGCTGGGGAGAAGGCTGCCCAGGGAGCCAAGGGCTCTCCTCAGTTCTATGGTGTTGGGAGTTCCCATTGGCCCAGGGAGGAAGGTCTTCCTTCCCATGTACTTACAGAGAAAAGCTTAGGTCCAGGGCCAGGCCTAGGTCATGGATCTGGAGTAACAAACCCTTGTGTGGGACCAAAGTCACCAGATTCTGCCCACTAGTAGGTGCTTGGGATAATATTATGTGAGGACATCCTGGCATCACGGGCTCTTGAGATCATACTATCCCAGAGTTTTTACCTCAGCCATTACTTGTCTCACTCATGCCCGGGCTTCACCCCTGCCTGGGATTTTCCTTTGATGAGGAACTCCCTTCCTTTTTGGAGGACTGCTCCATCTGCCCCTTGCTCTATGGTGCTGAGGCCTGGGGGGCACATTACTTACGTTTCTGGATGACTTCTGGGCCAAGGTTGAGCACTGCAGGGGGATAGAGGTTAGCGTGGACCAGTGTGGCTCCCAGCAAACCACAGAGGAGGGTGATAATCCATGGGCCGGCCATCTTCCTGGGTGTCACTGAGAAGTAGGGCCTGTGGTAAGCACAAGGGTCCTGCTAGCTGGACAGAGGGGCCTGTGGGAGGCACATAATGCCTGGTAGCCTGGGGCACAGTGTCCAGGAGAGACATTCAGGACTGAGGTTAAGAGCCAAGACTTAGCTTTACATCCTTGAATCATCAAGGGTTCTCCTCTGGCAAGTGGGCATGAAGAAGCTTCACTTCAGAGTCTCTGGGGTTAGTAGTTTCTAGAAGTCATTCAGTGTGTCGGCTTTCCCACGGGAAGAACTTGGCAGACATTAGCCATTTCCTTGCAGAAAATCCACAAGGATCTCCTGAAGGCTGTCTCCAGTTTGTCCACAGCCTCTCAGACAGAGGCCGTTCATTCACTCAGCAACTATGTATGAAGTACCACAGCCAGGCTTTGTGCCGGGCGTAGCGCCACAGTCACACCACAGCCAGGCTCTGTGCCGGGCATAGAGCCACAGTCACGCCACAGCCAGGCTCTGTGCCGGGTGTAGAGACACAGTCACGCCACAGCCAGGCTCTGTGCTGGGCGTAGAGCCAGTCACGCCACAGCCAGGCTCTGTGCCGGGCGTAGAGACACAGTCACGCCACAGCCAGGCTCTGTGCTGGGTGTAGAGACACAGTCACACCACAGCCAGGCTCTGTGCTGGGTTGTAGAAACACCGTCAGGAGCAGGTAGCAAGGTCCTCTCTCCCAGAATGCATAGCCTGGAGCATCCCTTCTTTTGAGCAATGCTTAAAGCAGCCACTTCTTGTTGCACCTCTACTCTCTGCCATGGTACTTTCTGGGAGAAGTCCTGTGGTGTGGGTGTCTGTCCCCTGACAACCTGCTACCCTCCACAGGGCAGAGAAGCAGCACTTCAGCCCTGGTCAGTCTTCCTGCCTACACTCCTTAGGTGGAGTTTCAGATTTCTGCAGACTCTCTTGTATAGAAAAAGGGAGCCATGGGCCTTAGGACCCATGTGCCCTTGCCTGCCTCAGAATGTGGGTTTCTTGTCACCAAAGACAAATGTGTCACTGTGTGACATATCTGTTGTGGAATGCCATGAGACACTGTAGTCAAATCACAGTTCTTGGCCAGGCTGTGAATTCTGGGAGGAAGGACCTTGCTGGCTGCTCCTGATTGTGTCCTGACGCCCAGCACAGAGCCTGGCTGTGGCGCTTCATATACAATTGCTGAGTGAATGAATAGCCTCTGAGAGGCTGTGGACAAACTGAAGCCAGACTTCTGGAGATCCCTGTGAAGCCACAGGATCCCCATCCCTGAGTGTCAGCAGCCTGAAGGGGAAGGGGTCGTGTTGTGGGCCTGGGAGTCAGTAGGAGGCCTTCCTCTATGGCTGGCTCAGAGACTGGCTGAGTGGAGCCTCTGAGCAGCTGGCTAACGGAGACGGTATTAGCACTCAGGAGGGCAGTTGTGAGGGGGAATGCACCTGTAGCCTGATATTGCAAATGAATGCTATTGAGCATGACAATGAGGGCTGGGACCACTGGTCCTGGGATCTGAGGGAACCATACCACAATCAAAGCCAGAGGGCAGAGCTGACAACCTGCATTGGTTGACAAGGCAACCATGCCATCAAGTGGTGTCTTTGTCTTCCAAACACTTTGGACCCTGTCTGTCCCCTTCTCCTGCCCCCTGCTCAGCCTCTGGATCAGAGGGATGTTAAACCCAGAACCTGTAGCATTGCTTCTTCTGAGAGATACTGTCTCCCCCAAATCCCAGCCTGTGCCCACCCACCATTTATTCCTCACCTCCTGCCCTCTTCATGGACCCACTATGTGGTTCCACAGTCTCTGTCCTCTTCATGGACCCACTATGTGGTCCTCAGCCCCAGTCCTTGTCATGGACTCACTAAGTGGTCCTCAACCCCTGCCTCCTTTTTAGACCCACTATGTGGTTCCATGGTCTCTGTCCTCTTCATAGACCCACTATGTGGTCCTCAACCCCTGCCTCCTTTTTAGACCCACTATGTGGTTCCACAGTCTCTGTCTTCTTCGTGGACCCACTATGTGGTCCTCAGCCCCTTTCCCTTTTTCACAGATGCCTTTGCTCCTCTCCAGCATCCACTCAGCTTTGCGTCCTGCGCACCATCTCTTCCAGGAAGGCTTCTCTGACTCTTTCTCTGTTCCTGGGCCTTCCTTAAACACAGGAAGCCCAAAGTGGTCACCTAGGGGTTCTTTGAGGGTTGCTGTGACAGATGCTTCTCTCTGTCCCCAGCAGCAGCTCAGCACACACAGACGTTGCACAGCCACTGTGTGCAGAGTGGTTTGAAGTCCCTAGACTGGGGACTAGAAAAGACCAACCTGTCTTACGCTTCCATCTTTGCTCATGGCGTCTGGATGCGGATACCAGCACCTCCATGCTTCTCTCTTTGACCCCCAGAAACCATAGCTGACAGAGGCATTATTAGGCTCAATTCTCGCCCAGCAATTGGGCTAACCTCAGCGACTCTTCCTTGCGAGGAACCTTCCTGACTGTCCAGACTTCTAGACCCTCCTCATGGTTTACCTGAGTGTGCTGGAGTCCTGGGTCTGCCTGCTCCTCTCTTGGGCAGTGCGTTTAGAGACCCAGCCTTATATCTTGCATCCTGACTTGGGCAGCCACCCTGAGCATGTGGGCCAAGACCTCAGGCTGGGCCGAGGTCTCCAAGGTAAACATTTGCAGCTCTTGGTGAACCAAAACCCTTCCTGGAAGCAGTCTTGGAACTCCGGCTTCCTGAGGTTTGGAGAAAGGAGGGTCCAAGCTGGCAGAGGGAGCACTAGGGCATATGGCAAGCATGTAGCAAACTTTACAAGGGCTCCGTGCATCCTGGAAAGTCACCGTCACAGGACCACGGAGTGGTCTCTGCGACCTCTACAGCCAGAAGAGAGAGGATCCTCAAGGGACAAGAAGGTACTTCAGTTCAATGTGATTCTAGCAGGTGTTGGTTCAGACTTCTGAAATCTGACCTGCGTAGGCTATTTGAGGCATATTTAAGCACAGTTCTATTTGGTGAAAACCTATTTGGTGATAATGAAATCAATTTCACATCCACAACAAAGCATATGTAAGTCTCCCTGAGGAGCAAAGTAAGCTAAACGGGGATGAGTCATGACAGCACTGGGGCTCTTATAAAGTCCATAAAGATAGCTTCTATAGATTAACCGAGGAAAACAAATTTACAGTAAGGGTGAGGAGGATCTGGTGCTGGAAAAGTCTCTAGCCAGACAGACAGAGCAAAGGTCACCATGCTAATAAACATGTCCTCTCCCAGGCTTTTGGGTGGGTTACAGGCTACGTATTTCTTTCCCTGAAGGAACAACTTACGTGTTTAACAGTCCAGGTTCCCCTAGTGCTTATCTGTGAGCACGAGGACCCCCTGCCTCCTACAGGACCATGAGGAGCACAGCAGCAGTCACAATGGATGAACATCTCTGGTATGGCAGATGTCACCTTGTGTTTCCTATCAGTTAGGTTGGTGGGTATCATCCTCGTGCATGGGAAGCCAGTCATCCTGCTATTAGTGAGGGATAATGTCCCTCTGTGAGGAGGAACTGCCCTCCACAGTCAGGAAACAGAAGAGCCACGAGTCCAAGCAGAAATAATCTGGCTTCAAAAGCCATCTGAGGCCATCTCCATAGCATGGTAGGTGCAGGATGTGTGTTAGGGGGCAAAGCAGGTACAAGCCCTGGCTTCACCTTATTCACTCGAAGTGACTTGGGACTCTGAGCCTCTTAGTTTCCATACGTGAAACGGGCATCCTCAGGCTCCTCTGTCTGACAGGGCACCTAGCTGGGGACGTGGCCTACTCAGAGTGATGCTCAGTAGCAGTGCGTTTGGGGCTGTTGTCATTGTTACAGCTCACAAGAGGATGAGGTTGTAGGGAAGTGATTAGACAGTTTAGTCAGGAGCCACCTGGACGGGAGGGAGGCACGGCCTTGCCCATCACACCCACTTCCATGCAGCAAGGACACCACATCTCTGCCCACAGATTCCTTTAAGAGAATAGGTGTGAATCCCCCTCCCCACCCTGATACTTCTTTGCTATGCTTCCCTGGGCAAAGGGCTTTACCTCTCAGGGCCTCTATAGCCTCCTTGGTACAATGGAGGTTCATGGTAGTGCTGTCTACTAGGCTGAGCTATGGGCCATATGCCCTTGTCACAGGCCTTGTCACTGGTCATTTTGTGACCTAAGCTGCTTCATTTACACCACCAGGAAGGCAGTAGATGTCTGTGGAGGTGAAGAATAATGAGCGATGAACCTTGGGCCTAGGGACAAGAACTGGCCAGAGGGACCCTTGTCACCCTTGCCTGGATACACTTAGCCATACAGCACCAGATGGGAATTAACAATTCTGCTTTTTCCAGGAGCATTGGAGGCTCAGCAGATAGTGGATTGTTCCAGGTCACAGGACCAGGGGTGTCAGGGAGGGGCCTTGAGCCCATTCACCTAGCGCAGGCCACACACTCCTGACCACTCTGCCCTGGTAACTCCTGGTTGATGTTAGGGTCAGTAGGGATATTGATGTGACCTTTGGATGTTTGTCTTGGCTTCTATCTGGAAGTGGTAAACTATGGATTAGGGCTAAGAGATCCATTGTTAAGTCGTGTCCTCATCTGTATGGTGATGAGAGAGGAGCAGTGTCCCTGAGGTCATACAGTCCCTGGCTGGTCATGGAGGGAAGTGTGGTTTGCATCCTGCCGTGTCCTGAACACCCAAGCAAGCTGCCGCAGAGCCAGGAGGGCTCCCCGGAAGGACCCTGCCAGTGCCTCGGGCACATGTGCACAGAGACATACATCCCTGTTTGGCTCCTCAGCTTCCATGTTGGCTGCCCATGGACAATGTCCCTCTGTGAGGCGGTGGACCTGGTGCCAAGGCCCGTGCCCACATTTGCTCCAGCTTCCTGCCTTTTGACTCGGCTGACTCAGGGTTGAATTGGCATCACTGAACCCCTTGGGTTGTATACCTGGTCCCATGTGATCCTGCCCTGCACCTCTTCCTCTGGTCTCATTTCTCTCAGATCCTCACATTCTTGGGTCCATTCCCTTCCTGGAACTCCTCACACCTCACCAAAGCACCGGCTGCTCTTGCAGAAGACCTGGGTTCGATTCCCAGCATTCACATTTGTACCTGCAGTTCCAGGAAAGCCAATACCCTCTCCCAGGTTTTCTGTGTGCTGTATACATTCTTGGTTCAAAGACACACATGAAGACAAAATGCCTATATACACAAAATAATAAAATAGAGATTGAAAATTTAACTCCTCTGTGGTGGTAGCCAGAGGGAAACCCTGGAGTTTGGGAAATGACATTCACCCTCTCCTGTGCCTGAGTTGTAGCCTTCTGAGGAGAAAATGCTTACATCATCACCCGCTGAATGGCAACTCTACCATCGTTACAGAGCTACTCTCACCAGACACCTTCAAGACCCAGTCCAGAAGGGAATACCTCCCCAGCCTGGTCCCTGCATGCATGTGCATGCAGAGACCAGAGGTTGATGTCCGGTGTCTCCCTCTGTTTCTAAACCCTCTGTGGCTCTCTATCTTATTTTCTTTTAAAAATATTTTTAAAAGTTTTTATTTATGTGTCTGCGTCTGTGTGAGTATATGTCACATGTATGGATGTGCTCACAGAAGCCAGAAGAGGACATCAGGTCCCTCAGAGTTGTAGCTGCTGGCAGTCATCAATCACCTGGTGTGGGAGCTGGGAACCAAACTCAGCTCCTCTGGAAGAGCGGCAAATGCACTGACTACTGAGCCACCTTTCATTCAAGCGCTGGCTCCACTCTAGTTTTCGAGACACACTCTCTCACAGAACTTGGAGCTTGATTCATCTGGATTGGCTGGGCAGTGAGGCTCCAGAACCTGCCTGTCTCTGGCCCTGGCCTGTGCTGGGATCACACACATGCTGCTGTCCTAGGCTTTTGTGTGGGGGCTAGGGATCCAGACTCAGGTCCACATGCTCATGCAACAGGAACTTTATATGCTGAGCCATCTCCCTGCTTCCTCCCTTCTTCTGTTCTCATACAGTCCCCTCCTGGTCTCTGTGTCTTCACCTTTTAGTCTCTGTCACCAGAGATCCACTTCTACCCAGCAGCCATTGGCCCTTGGTTAACTTTGTAAAGCTTTTGTAAAACTTGCAGTGCTTTTTTTTTTTTTTTTTTTTTTTTTTGCATGAGAACCAAGCTCTGTAAGGCCCAGCAGGTTGGCTGCTCATCTGAGTCCTCTTTCCATTCTAGTTTGCCTTACTGTCCTTTCATCCCCACCCCAGGGCCTTTGCATATGCTGCGTATGTCTCCCAGGCTGCCACCTTTCACCTGCCAGGTCTCAGCTTCTCTCCATGTTTGTCACTTGTCGAGGCAAGGCACTCTGGCTATACGCTGGTGGGTGTCCACACTAGAATTTGCTGAAAACTCAAGTGTGCCAGGCCCTGCAACTCCACAGATGCGTTGCAACAAGAAGATGGGCAAGCCACAGTGCAGGCTTATGGGGGTCAGGGTGGGGGCTGGCAAAGGCACATTCTGTCATGCAAGGCCCCTGATCCAGTTAGAGCAATAAGTACTGTTAGGTGGGGGTGGGGTATAGTGGAGGCATCCACCCGCTCCTATCTCACACTCTTTCCCTCAACCCCTTCTCTCTCCCTTCCTATCTTTGGACAGGGTTTTCTTATGTCCTTCAGGCTGGACTTGAGCGCTCCATTTTCCTGCCTCTGCCTCCCAGGTGCTGATATTACAAGCATGCACCACCACGTCCATCTCTGTGAAGGCATTTCTTAAGGACAGCTCTGATCTCCCCCCAAAAAGCAGGGTTCTAGAGGGTGAGGGCTTTCTCAAGGTCACTTAGGGGCTTGTGGCCATGTTCCTGAAGTGAGGTGTACAATGGGCTGAGTTCTGCTCAGGTGGATGAGCTGCAGTTATGGTGGGCAGAATGGCCTGTTTGGGAAGTCACTGCTATGGATGGCACCCAGGCTGGCGGGGTCACAGCAGGACGGGGGTTTTGCTTGGTAGAGATCGTGGTTTGGGGAGAAGATGAAGTGACACCAGAAAGGCAGGGACTGAGGAGGGCCAGGGAGGGCTGGAGAGGACAGTACAGTGGGCAGGGTGGGCAGCAGGCAGCTCTGCCTTGGACTGGTTGTAGCTTGGGAGACTCAGTAGAGAGGCTTAGAGAAAAAAGTGCCACCAAGGCCCAGAGCAAAGCACATTCATCCACAGAGAGCAAGGACACCTCATCACAACCGGGACACACCTTCCTTCCCTCTTCTCCACCTCTCAGATGGGGGAGAGTAGTGGTCCCTCTCCATTCCCAGATGGTGAGCACGGCTCTAGTCACCAGTCACCTAAGGCAGACTGGATGAGGAGAGATGCCATGTCATGTCAAAGCTGGTTGCCCAGGTGCAGCAAGAGGCACAGTGGAAAAGACCATCAACCTCTCCTCTATAGACCATCAAGCAGTCCCAGGAAGAGGGAAATAGCACATTGGGACCCCATGTCCCAGATGGATCAGGGACTAGAAGAGCAGCGATCTGCCTCAGTTCTCTAGAGTAGGGGCTGGAAACTAGACCAGCTCTTCCTCACTCTGTCCTCTGCTCTGCCACCCTGTCCCACCCTGTCCAGCTTCAATGTGGGCAACCTTTCCCGAGAAGGCTGTGGTTGCATAGAAACAGAGGGTGTGGGAAGGAGTGGCTTGGTCGGGTTGGTTGGCTGGAGACCAGCAGGCTTTCCAACTGTTTCTTGCCTGGAAGAAGGGACAGAAGGAGAACAGGAATTCTAGCTGTTCTTGGCAGACCCAAGTCCTCTGCACACCAGCCCGTCTGGGTACCAATGAGGATTCTCTATTGTACCACGCTCGGGCATGGTTGGTGAAGTCCACAGGGGTCTGGGCCCAGCAGAAAAGGATGTGACAGTTGACTAGCAATGTCTGCCAGGAGCAATCCAGAGGCCTTGTACTGCTGCCTCCTGCCTCCCCCCTGTTGAAGACCACCCATTCTGGTAAAATCCTAAAGACACTTAGAAGTGCAAAGAGGAACCTCTAGATGACCTGAAGTTTGCCACTGCCTCCAGTGGGTTGATTTTGCATAAGTTGTTCCTATCTCTGACCTCAGTGTCCCCAAATGAAAACAGCCAGCGATGTCTAACCTTGACCGAGTAGCACTTCTCCCGGACCGGCTTTAAAAGCTCTAAGTGTTAGCTTAGAGCAGGGCCTAGGCCCAGGGTTTTTGTTTTTTTTAAAAAAATGATTCATTTATTTTGTTTTCTGTGTATGAGTGTTTTGCCTATATGAACACCAACCACATGGATGTGCCTGACCCTGTGGAGTACAGAAGAGG
This sequence comes from Mus pahari, assembly GCF_900095145.1. Taxonomy (NCBI): domain Eukaryota; kingdom Metazoa; phylum Chordata; class Mammalia; order Rodentia; family Muridae; genus Mus; species Mus pahari. The sequence goes on along the minus strand of NC_034592.1, from coordinate 136,575,806 downwards.
GCATCTACCTTTCCAGGCTGCTCTGTATAGGACTGTTCATAGCAGGGAGAGCCCATCTGATATTCAAGACACGTAGGGTTGTTCTACCTTCCCATGTGTTCTGAGGTAGGGCCAGCCCTTTGATTCAGGGTTGGGGAGTCAGGGGGTTCTGCTGAGAGAATTGCTCATAGTTTGGGAAGATGATTGTTAGGATGCTGCCTTCAGTATGGTTACTTGTAATAAATAGCCCCAAAGCAGGGCTAATGTAAATGTCGCAGAACAGGGGATCTATTTAGTCCTGAGCCACCAGGCAGCTGTCACTAAATAGAGCAGAAAGACTGAAGCAAGTGAAATTAACCGAGAGAATGTTCTGGAAGGATATGACCCCTGGAAATAGCATCTAGTTACCTTTTTTTTTCCTCTTTCTTTCTGGTGATGTGACCCCAGGTGACTTATGATCTCCTCGGTGATTTTAAGATTTAAACATTTTTTTTTTTACACAATTGCATTCTTTTGGGTCAGCCAATCAGCACACTGAAAAACTTGAAATCGAGCAGAAGGAGGCTGACAGAGGCTGAGGCTGTGTAGCAAGGCCTCCCTTTCCCAAGGCCTGAGTCATACATAGCCCTGCCCACTCCAAGTTAGCTGGAACCCTTGCCATGCCACCACTGATAAGTGCACAAAAGCACGGTACCAGCAGCCCGGAAATCCTGGTTCTGGAACATTCTGGGCTTAATCCTTCTTTTGTAGGTCAGGAATAGACTAAATTAAATGCAAACAAACCGTGGCTAAATCAGGCTCCGTCCCAGCTTTGCCTGAAAATGAGAATCAGGGTCCCGCCCTGATGGGGCTCACACTCACGTCCTGGCAGGTGCTCAGGTGGTCTCAGTGGCAGAGGTCACAGCAGGAAGTGGTGGGGCTCAGTGCTCTAAGTGCCTTCCCCACTGGGATCAGAAGAGCCTGGAGGCTGGAGGCTGGGGGCTGGGGGCTGGGGGCTGGAGGCTGGAGGCTGGGGGCTTTAAAGATAGAACCTGGGACAGTGTGACATACGAGTCTGCTGCAAGGAGTCCAAGTCAAGTGTGCCATGCTAGCATGGAGGTTGGCGTGGGGACTGTTGTCAGGGTCCAAGTGTGTGGGACCCACAGGCAATGTGAGGACAGAAGCAACACACAGTGGAAGATCAGGTCTGACAGGGGTCTGCGCCCTTCAAGGGTGTGACTGTCCCCAGAGTCTCTGTTGAGGTCTCCGGACCAGGTGCACTGAGAGGAGACTAGCTGGCTAGAGACATTTGACCTGGGCTGGAAGAGGGAAAGAACTAAGAGGTGGGTACCGGGGTGGGAGGCAGTTCATGCAAGGTCTCCCAGGGGTGAAACAGTGAGTCTGGAAGCTGTCTGCACCCTGTGGCAAGCACAGGGTAGATCGCACGGGTCCTTGGCTCTTGCCGGGATGCTGCAGTCTGCACCAGAACCTCCCTTGGGTGAGACAAATGTCTGTTCTGAGGACATGTCACCAAGTCATGCCTTGAGGACTATTCTATTTGGAGGCCCAGCTCTCTTCAGAGGTCTCTCTCTCTCTCTCTCTCTCTCTCTCTGCTTTCTCCAAGCCTCTCCCTCCTCTGTCTCCTCTCTCTTCCTTTCCTTCTCATATTCATCTGTCCTGGTCCTTTCTCCCTACCTCTCTCTCCTCTTACGTCTTTCTCTCCGCTCTTTCTCCCTCTCCCTGTGAATCTCTAGGTGCCACTGGAGAGGCTGGGTAGAGCTCGGGCCCCGCAGGGCAAGGTTTTGGCACACGGGTAAAGCGGGCAATTCCTCCTGATTCTGTGGCCCTGAATGCGTGTCCTCTCCTCTCTGTGCTATAGCCTGGGCCTGGCAGCGCTCTGGACTGGAGTCTAGAAGAGGGCACTGGACTCTTGGGGACTGGAGTTATCCATGGTTGTCAACCACCACATGGGCCCTAGTCCTCTAAACTGCTGAGCCATCTCTACAGCCCCAGGGGACTCTTAGCTGAGCATCTGATATCATTGCTACACTCGCAGAGATTGCCGCCCATGTCCATGGCTGGATAAAGGAAAAGCAGTGTCTAGGAGATCCAGGCTTCTGAGAATAGGCGTGTCTGCGTGTGTTAGGGACCAAGGAGATGGGGGATCTTTGAGATGAGGGTGCTTCTGAGCAGATGAGTGTCTCAAGTTGGGAAGTGCTCTGCGGTTAGCCTCATCTCCCCCTGCTTGGCTGTGGTGAGGATGGCCTCTCAGGGTGGCTTCTTCTACTCTGCTCCTGGGCAGGCCTCGCCAGCAGCCCAGGGCAGCCCAGGGAGGTGGCCGAGCTGCAGCCTGAGACTTCACCGAGGTCTTAGGAGGTCACCCCCAGCATCTCTCTGCAATTTCTGTTTCTATTGAAATTCAGGGGTGTGTGTGTGTGTGTGTGTGTGTGTGTGCGTGCGTGCATGTATGTGTTTGAGAAAGGGGGGGGGAGAAAATGACTTTTTAAGCTTCAGCACAAACAGAAGCATGTTATTGACCTATTGACCTCTGGCAACCAACCCCTCCTTCACCCGGTTCTGGGGATTGAACCCAGAAGCCAGGCCTAAGCAAAAGCCCCATGGCTGAGCCCCACGACTGAGCCCCATGGCTGAGCCCCATGACTGAGCCCCACGACTGAGCCCCACTCTGGGCCCTTGCTGTTTCCTCTCCAAGGGAGGATTTAATGAATGGTTGGAGATGTGCCGGAAACACAGGAGCACATGTTCAGCTCTTCTCTGAGTTATCATCGCAAAGACACCACAGCATAGATTCTAGACCCCCCTCCCCAAGGTATGGAACATCAGCTACACACTGAGCACATCCCAAGTGCGTAACACCCGGATTGCAATCTCTCACCTCGGGGTGGCTGTGTCCAGCAGTGGAACCTCTGAGACCCAAGTGAAGCGACTTCTCTCACTTCTGCACCTGTTCTGGGGCCTGGGCCCTCCCAGGGCTTTGTATATCTTTGTGTTTGCTTGGTCTGACATCCTGGGGGCCAGCAGGGGTGCACAGGGGAACCTCCCTCATGACCCCCTTTACAGGGTTGGGTTCCTGTGCTAACATTTACTCATTCGGTCACCAGGTCATCCAGGAGAAAGAGGCACCAGGGAGTTCAACCCCTAGACAAAGATAAGCCAAGTTCACACTGAAAAGTGGGGGACTGACGGTGATCCTGCCCCTGCGCCTCCAGTGTGCCCTCTCCCACCCCCGCCCCTCTTCACGCAGCTCTGCTGCTCCCGGCAGAGACGGTTTTGTTTCTTTGCAGAGTAGATCTGACTTCCGGTCATTTTTCATCTTGTCTCTGTCCTGTCACAAATGGTGTCTCTGGCTCCCTCTTCTCTCTACCTCTGCTGCTCAGCTCTTCCCTCAGGTCTCCTCACTTATTCTTCTCAGGCCTCCCTGACTTCTACCCCACCTGTCAAACTGATTTCCCATCATTGTAACCTCAGCCACCTTGCCTAACCCTAGTGACTTACTATGAGTGCTTCCCAATCACATATCAGGTGCACCAATGCCACACGGATACCTGACTGAGTCTTGCTTTATCCCTGCCGCCTGCCTGTGGTACTGGTTGGGGAAATTTCAAAGAAAGTTGTCTGTGCCCTTTTCCTCGAAACTGATGCTTTAGATACTGGTGCTTTCGAACCCGGAGTTCAATATTTGCTAACAGTCTGGTTTCAGCTCACAGAGGGGCCACCATAGAGGTCTCCTTGTTCAGTACCGGGGTTCAGCTGATACTAGTCACCTCTGCTACCCTGCTGATCTGGGCCCAGGAAAATCAAAGTCAAGCACTTTCTCGGGAATTTTACACAACCCTTTGGACTTCAAAGCAACTGGTGACCTGGAGGGTTTAAACTCACAGTACAGATGGGGGTGGGTATCAGCCTGAAAGATGAGTTGCCTTTTCAAAGCTACCCAGATACAAAAGGAAGTCCACAGGCATGAAGTGTGGTGTAAATAGACTCTGGGTGAGATTGTCACAATGCCTGACATAGCTGGTACCAAAGTCTCAGACAAGAGAACTTTCTGGAACCAATAAAACAGTCCTGGGGACTGCGCCGTCTGTGTGATACCCATGGCTGCTACATGACATCATGGCTGACATTTATGGTCATCCTGCAGGCTAGTGAAGTGCCACAGAGAAGAACCAAAGGTAAAGTGTGGCTTGCAAGGCATTGACAAAGGTACATACCCATGTAACCACCCCTCTCCTTCCTGTCAGGATTCAGATCATCACCATCACCCAAGAAAAGTCCTGTCCTTCGTAATCCTTCCCAGCCAGTACCTCTTGAGCCCCCACAGCAGGGGTCAGATCTAACTTTTTTCCACCATAGATTAGTCTAGTTTGTTGGATGGTTTCAAGCCCATCCTTACAGGGATGCAGTCTCCCATTGTATGAATGTGCCAAAATGTGCTAATTTATTCTTCTTTCAAGTGGCTCTCTGGGGAGTTTCAAATTGTGCACATACGTTCTATAAATGTTCTATGTACATCATCAATTTGTGAACATGTTTCATTTCTCCTGAGATGAAATTGCTGGGTCACAGGGTTCAGTGTTTCATTAGCTTTATATGAAACTTCCAGAACCTTTTCTAAAATGATTGTTCCACACTGTTTTCACTGGCAGTATAGAAGAATTCTGTCAGCCCATTCCTTCACTAGCATTGGATAGTGTCAGGTCTTGTGGGAATGCTAACGCCATCTTTACAAAAAGCATGCCACTGGTGTCTTTTGACTGACTCTCAGGGGAAAGTTTGGTTGCTAAATTAGTATTCAAATCCTCCATGGCTAAAGCTCATCTTTGCCCAGTCTTGAATTTTCCAGGTTTCCCCCGCTACACTGATGTGAATAGCTCTCTTGTGTGCTGAGCTGTTCATTTTCCTTTGCTCTTACATAGCTGTTTTCTCACTTGAAGTGCACTCTTGTCCTTACCAGTCTGGAGATGTCGCATTCATCTTTTTTTTTTTTTTTTTTTTAATTGGATATTTTATTTGTTTACATTTCAAATGTTCTCCCTTTTCCCGGTTTCCCCTCTGTAAACCTCTTAGCCCACTCCCCCTCCCCCTGCTTCTATGAGGGCTCCTCCTACAGTGTAGCCCCCCTACAGCGATCTTACTAACTAATGTGTTTCTGTGTGATTGTCTGCCCTTCCCTGTCCATGGGAGTAGGCGCATGACAGTCAACTCACCGTCCACTCTGTTTTCTAAGCATACTGCCACATGGTGGACAAATCACAGTACTGCATCTATCCCCGAATAACCTGTACTATTAAAAAGAAAATACATTCATCTGATACTCAGAGGGGGCTCAGGAAATGTGGACTGAAAGTGGGGTAGTGTAACTCTTAAGATGTTTAAGAAAAACAAGTATAGACACGATGGACGCCCAGAGGCTGATGGCTCAGTGGGTGAGAGCGTTTGCTGTGTGAGCTGAGGATCTGAGTTCTTCACATCTCCAGAACCCATATAAAAGGCTGAGTGTGAGTACTTATAACCCCAGAGATATGGGGGTGGGAAGGTGCAGGATGGACACAGGAGAATGGCTGGTGCTTGCCGGCTGCCATCCCAGCTCCAGGTTCAGTGAAGGACTCTATCTCAAAGTAACATGGCAGACTGATAGACACTCTGTATTCTTCTCTAGTCTCTCTGCACATGCATGGCCGTGGCGTGCTTTCTGTTTGAATCACTGTTCTATTGCTGTGAAGAGACACCATGACCAAGGCAACTCTTATAAAAGAAACTTTTGGAGCCTTGCTTATAGTTTCAGAGGTTTAGTCCATTGTCATTATGGCAGGAAGCCTTGGTGACTATACATTAAAATATATGAACCTATGGGAGCCATTCTTATTGAAACCACCATACATACCTCCATATATACATGTATATATACCACATACACAAAACACACTCATACCAACCCCAACACACACACACACACACACAGAGTTATGGTTAAAAATCTGTACATTTTGTTGTGGATACAATTTATCTTAAAAGTTTAAAATGTTAAGGGCACCGGACGCCTTTGCAGATGACCTGCATCTCTTCCCCGCACCAGCATAGTGGCTCACAACTACCAGAAGCTCCTGTTTCAGGTGATCACATACGTGCTCTCTTCTGGCCTCTGCAGGCACTGCATGCATGTGGTGCACGTACATACATGGGGGAAGGACAGAATGAGTAGATACAACAGTGAGCTGGCAAGCAGAGAAAACTGCTAATTACAGTCTAGCAGATGAGTGGGTGTTTGTCCATTACATATTTAGGTGAAACTATGTACAGGTATGGAGATTTGCTCTCTCTCTCTCTCTCTCTCTCCCTCTCTCTGAGGCAAAGCTTCATGTAGCCAGGTTTAGCTTGGACTTTCTATACAGGAAAGCATGGCCTCATACTTAATGATTCTCCTACCTCTACCTACTGGTACTGGGTTACTACACTCAGTTTATGTAGTGCTGGGGATTGAACTCAGGGCATGTTACATGAGCACATGACCAACTTAGACCCTGTCAGACATGACGCTAGGTGCTTCGCAGTCCCAGGCTGGTGCTGAAAGCCCGGAAACTCCCTGGAAAGTCCCACGTTGGAATACCTGTGACTGCGCAGTGCCTGTAGCAGTTTATTTTTTTAAAGCCAGATTCTTGACTGTGCCCCAGAAAAGAATGAGTCAGTAAGAAGCAGGACTTAGCTTTAGCAGGAAACAGCTTTAGCATAGCGTGTATAGAGAGTGGGGATGGGAGCTCTTAGGAAAGGCATGGGACAGTCAAGTGTGAGTACACAGGCTTCCTCTGAGACAGTTGGGCTTAAGAGATAGACCGTTTTGGTGCCTTCTCAAGTGACATTACTGAAAGGGTTTCTGAGAACTTGTCCACTATTTTAAAAAATACTTACTTATTTTAATTTTTTTATATGTGAGTGTTTGCCTGTATGTATGTATGCTTGGTGCCTGAGGAGGCTAGAAGTGGGTGTCAGCTTCCCTGGAACTGAAGTTAGAGCTGGTGTGAGCCTTCACACAGGTGCTGGGAGCCAGCTGCAGGTCTTTCACAAGAGTTTCAAGTGCTCTTCACTGTGGCCCCACCTTCCCATCCCCTTTCTAGTTTTTCCTTTTGGAAAATGAGATCATAGATTAGCTCCCAAGGTACACTGGGTAGGATTGCAGCTGATACGGTAAAAACCGTAGGTAGGGGGTGCACGAGGAAATGAAGACACGTTTTTACTGTAAGCAAACTTTAGAGTCTTGTTTGTAAGATTCCCAGAAAACTGAAAGTTTGTGATTGGGAATGGAGTCAGGACCCACTCAGGGCCTCGTGTACTTGGGCATTCATTAAGCCTGCTCCTCCGGTATCTTACTTTGTCTTGAAATCTTTCTGTATGGGGGGGGGGGAGTGCATCGAGCCATCTATAAGCAGTAAAGCATTCGCCAATGTTTCTGTTGGCTTTTGAGACTGAACAGAAGCCATGGCTTTGAGATGTTCTTCCGTCATAAGGTGCCTAGTTATCCCGATCCAAGCAAATCATCCAAGTCCACTTCAGAACTGGGCGCGGTTCCACATAGCTGGGCATGCGGACTGTGGAGGACTCAGGACGCCTCTCACCCCAGTCGTCAGGGAGATGCACACAGCGCTCTACCTCACTGTGGCATGGCTTCCCGCTGTGTGCTGCCAGAATAGCAAGGCCACGTGTTTCTGTCAGACAGCTGCCTTCATCATCTTCTGTGCTGAAGAGCAAGACAACTTTTTTTTTTAAAAAGAACTTATGGTGGTATTCTGAGAATATAACATAATGCAAAAGAACAAGCCTAAGAAGGAAGCCAGTGGGGAAAATATATTAACACAGTATAGGATTATAATCACGGAGTGTATTTGCTCAGGAACTCTAGGAAGGTCATGGAACACTTGTCCTTCCAGAAGGCTAATTAACATTCCTCAGACCATGGTGTGTGTGTGTGTGGGGGGGGGGGACAGACCAACTTTTGGGTAGGGACACATTCCGCAGGACAGACCGTTGCCCACCTTCAGACAAGGGAAGTCCTTGCCACCTCATTCCCTAAAGACCAATCAGTTTAAAGGGTGCACTGTTCCGCCAATCATATTGTGCCTAGTTGCTGATGCATTCTGCCCCTGGAAACCATATAAAAACTCGCTGAATGACCGCTAGGGGTCGCCGCCTCTCCTTCGGGTCTGGGATGACCCCAGTGCACTGGAACAATAAATTCCTCTTGCTTTTTGCATCAATTCCAGCTCCATGTGGTTCACTCTGTGGGTCCCCAGTAAGCTAAGGCTCGACAGAGTCTTACATATCTGACTATATAGTAATGCCCCCCTCCCCCAGTAATGAAGCCGACCAGAACCTAAAGTAACATTATAACTTCTGGGGAATTATAAATGGGACTTACCTGTGCTTTTAAGAAGTTATTACATAAGGAGCAGAGGAAGCCTTGAGTGAGTGAAGTTCTGGATAAATGTGTATTTTGATATGGGTATGGTTATCCATGTCCAGGGTGATAAGGCCAATTGACTCTTGGGAAATTGGCAAAGCTGTCACCCAGGCTCAAGAGAAGTGGCAAAGCTTTCCTTGGGGGTCTGAGTCTGAGTGCTTATTGATCAGTATGTGCAAGGACTGGCAGCCTCAGCTTTTCCTCCCAGATGTTACAGTCTGAACTGCTCCCCACAGAGACCTCCTGTGGATTAGCTAACCCCACCCTCCATGTTGTACCCAATAAACACAGAGCTTCCAGTTTCCCCGAGGTCCCAGCTTCACTGTGATGTGCCTGTCCTTTCTTTATTGCCTCGCCACCCAGGTGATAGCCAGGCTTCCAGGACCCAAGCCATATGGCATTAAGGTATCATTCTTTGTTTAAAGAGAATTTTAAAGATTTCACAGTTCATACTGTAAGTGACTTTATCCTCAGGATATTCTTGAGGCTCAGAAGAGGGAGGGAGAGGGAAGGGGTGGAGAAGGAGAGGGAGACGGAGAGGGAGAGGAAGGTTTAGCCTAGAGAATTACGTTCCTGAACTCTTGCAGTCTGGGCAGGCAGCCAGGCCCTTACTCATCCTAAGAGGTGTCAGCGAACACCAGAAGATGCTTATGTCTATAATGAGGAAGCACTGGGAACACTCAGGTGTCACTCTTTTGTTCTTCTCAGATGGTGCTCATGTGTAAAATGAAGGCAAGGCAATGGCCCAGTCAGTGCCCTACTACAGAGGCAGCACAGGCAGTAGGCTATGACTCTTTGGACTAAGTCTCATGGCACTCTTTTTTGTTCCCCCAAGGCTCACGTGGCTAGAACTGTGGATGCTGGTCGTTTGAGGGGGTCATGAGTCATTAAGTCCCTTGGTAATGTTTTGCCATGCTTGGAGGGACAGTGTCTTATGTTCCCCATTGTGCTTACCACTCGTTTTCAATGAGTCTTTGTCCTTTTTGGGTAGCTCTTTCTCTGCTTCTGTGTCACATGGGATGAGGTATGCAGATGGTGGTCTCAGACTCAGAGTACGTGTTAACCCCGAAGATGAGAGGAGAAAGACAACTGACCCAAGTCACTGCGGTCAAGTTTATCAGAACAAGCTTTCTACTCCCTGTGCACAGGCTGCCTCTCCCTAAGGTGGGCTTTGAGAGGTCAGCATTGGATGTGAGGAAGACAAGGCTTTTATAGCTCATGGATAGAGGGTTTTCAGTTGGAGGATTTGGTGGGCAAAATAGATGAGGTTATGGGAGTGGAACACAAGCATAGTAAGTTAGTTCCCCTCAAACACAGACATAGCTGTAAGGTGGACATTGCAACGTATAACAACGTATAACAAAAGGGTATGACAACCCTCTTGAAACAGAGGAGGGGTTGAAAGATGGTTATAAACAACTTTTGTCATAATTTTGTATTCACTATACATACCAACTGCAGCCCCCTCCTTCCTGTCCCCCCAGTCCTGCCCTTACAAACCTCCTCTCATCACTCATTCCTCTTCTCAGAGACCCAACAGGGCTAAGCACATCCTCTCCCACTGAGGCCCAGCCAGGCAGCCCAGGTAGGGAAAAAGGATCCAATGCCAGGCTACAGAGTCAGAGACAGCTTCTGCTCCAGTTGTTAGGGGACCCACATGAAGACCAAACTGCATATCTGCTACAAATATGTGTGGGGGCCTAGGTCCAGCCCTTGCATGCTCTTTGGTTGGTGGTTCAGTCTCTGTGAGGCCCCCGTGGGCCCAGGTTAGTTGACTCTGTAGGTCTTCTTGTGGTATCCTTGACACCTTCAGCTTGCTCAATCCTGTTCCCCTCTTTTCCACAAGACCCCCTGAGCTCTGTCTGATGTTTGGCTGCAGATCTGTGCATTTATTTCCATCCACTACTGGATGAAGCCTCTCAGGAGACAGTTATGTTAGGTTCCTGACTGCAAGCAGAGCAGAGTATCATTAGTAATGTCAGGGGTTGACTTTCTCCCATGGGATGGATCTATTTGCATTCTTCTACATGCAGACATTCAGTTAGATCAGCACTATTTGTTGAAGATGCTTTCATTTTTACCATTGTATGGTTTTTGGCTTCTTTGTCAAATATCAAGTGTCCCTAGGATGTAGGTTTATTTCTGGGTCTTTGGTTCTATTTCATTGATCAACCTGTATGTTTTTATGACAATGTTATGTAGTTTTTATTACTATTGTTCTGTAGTATAGCTTGAATTTATGGGTGGTGCCCATCCCAGGTCATGTTCCACAATCCCATGAAAATCCTGTTCCCAGCTATGTGGCACAGAGCCCAGGGCTATGCTGAAATCTTATGCAGGGGAGGGGGGGTTTTGCCAAACCCAAGAACCCACTATACCACAAGGACACTTGCTCAACTATGTTCATAGAAGCTTTATTTGTAATAGCCATAAACTGGAAACAACCTAGATGTCCCTCAATTGAAGAATAGATAAAGAAAATGTGGTACATATACACAATGGAATACTATTCAGCTATAAAAACAAAGACATCATGAAACTTGCAGGCAAGTGGATGGAACTTGAGAATATCATCCTGAGTGAGGTAATGCAGACTCAGAAAGATGCATGGCATGTGTGCACATATAAGTGCACATTAGCGATAGAGTGCAGGATTACCATGCTACAATCCACAGACCCAAAGAAACGGAGTAGTGAGAAGGGCCGGAGGAAGGATGCGTGAGTCTGTAAGCAAATTAGACATCAGAAACAAAGTAGTCACTGGAGGTGGATGGAGAGAGGGAACAGGGTGAGAGCAGGCAGAAGAGGGGTATGGGCATGGCGATCAGGTGTGGGGGAGGGGCAGGAGAGGGCTGGGTGTGGTAATAGGGTTCATTCTTCTTGGAAAAGTCATGGATGCTTTGCTACCTTGGGGGGGGGGGTTCTCTGTCGTCATGTTTTAAAGCTTTGCTGTGATAATTGTCATGCAGAAACCCCTTCCCAAAATTTTACTATGTTTAAGTTTGTAAGAGAATTAACCATGAGGTCAGACCCTGGAGGTTTTGACCCAGTACCTGCAAAGATGGTACTGACTCAAGTTTCATTTCTCACCTCCTGAGGATCCTCTCCCTGCTGGCTGAAAGACTCGTGGGGTCCCCTGACAGCCAACCATCCATCAGGACCCAGTCCTGAAACTTGCCCTCACAGCCCTGTGATCCTGCTGACTCTGTGATCCTTGTGCCTTGTCTCTGTGGCCGCCAGCAGCTTTCTGACCGGCTCAGTAATGTCTTATCAAACCACTTGTAGTGACTGTCTTCGAGTTTGTGTCGACTCTCTATCTCAACCTCTAGTTGGGATCCTTTGAACTTTGACCTCTGTGGCCCTTTAACCCTTTCAAAGCCATCCTGTAGCTTCCATTTGTACACATATGCAGTTATAATTTAATTATTATGTGACGCATAATCCAAGAGTTAATATTAGTAATTGAGATTAGAATGAAAGACCCTGAGTTTGCCAGTGGCCTGCGATCAAGGGGAATCATGTGTCTTGGCAAACTACAGCCAACAAAACTGATGCAGCTCATAGATTTGTTATTTATTATTCAATACATTTCAATGTTGTGGAAAGTCACAAATGTGTCTGTGCATGTTTTGGCACAGCACGCTTACAAAGCTAGGCATCTGTAACTCAGCAGCTCCTCCAGGCTCTGCTCCGGGTCCTGACCTGACTCACTCCAGTGATGGCCTCTGTGAGGTGAAACTAACCCTGTTCTCCCCAAGTTGGTTTTGGTCAGTGTTTTGTCACAGCCATAGAAACCTAAGCAATGGAGAAGCAGCTAATGTGGGATGATGGGCTGTGCTGACTGGGGTAGCTATGGGTGCATTGATAGTACTGGGCTGGGCACTCACCAGCGTTCAAAGAACGCATTTCATTTGGAAGTAGGGCTGAGCCTGCAGCTCAGTTGGTAGAACATGTGTGTAGTACGAATGGAGCCTTGGGTTCAAGCTCCAGCGTCACACGAAGCAGATGTGCTCGGATGCTTGCAATTCCAGCACTGAGGAGCTGGAGGTGTAGGCTTACATTTTTAAAACCATATTTCTAACAAGGGTTCTTAAATGCTTCGACCCCACTTCTAGCTCACCATCCAAAGGTAGGGGAGAAAAGATGGTGAATAGGACAGGGGGGGGGATGTGGGCCTGTTTAGAAGTAAATCTTTGGTTCAATTCCAATCTCTGGTTGTCAGGATACCAGCAGTCTAATTCAGCAGTGTCAGGGTAGCAAACTGAATCAGCAGTGGTGGCACAATCCAACAGAAACAGCCAGGCCTCCACCTATTGGCACGAGTCGGCAAGAGTGACCAGAGCCAGCCAGGAAAACAGGAGAAGTTCTTTGCTGTGCCTCTCTCCATGAAGTGGAGCTCAGTGAAGATGAAGATGTGAGACAACAAAGCGTTGCAAGGCTAGCTACGCAAGCATGCTGTCACTGTCTGTTGAATCCCGTTTATTCTCTCTCCAAACACACGAGTCCTTCCACAGGTCTTGCCTCAGCAAAACACCACGTGACTCTCTCTTCGCGAAACACCACGCGAGTCTGTATCACCTGACATATCCAGAAACTTCCACTTCATAGAGACAGGAGGAACGGAAAGTCAAAGTCATCCTTGGCTACAGAGGGAGTCTATTTGAAGCCAGCCCCTATTAGAGACCCAGTTTTAAAAATGTATGGAGTGCATGAGTTTTTCCGTCTGAAGCAAGCAATGGCTATGGAGACTGACTGAGACTGACTGGCACCCGAGTCCTGGACTCCTTGCTCATAAAGCTCTGACTTAAGAGACCTGGGGTCTCCATCTACAAGGGGATGGAGTCTTGCAGGACAGTAGATTGCTGCATAGTACCTTCATCATAACAGTCTCTTGGATTTGGGATGGCTCAGTGGGGTGAAAGGGTGGTGGGCACCCTGCTCCATGTGGATTCAGGGGTGCTAGGGAAGGTGGGCTTGGAACTCAAGTCTGGGAGACAAGGAAACCACAGGGGAACTACCCCCGCCACTCAAGTACCTAGCTTTTGACAGCCAAAGCCCAATGGGGCCAGGCTGGAAAAGAAAGACTAGATGGTCTTCCCCTGCCACCCAGACCTGCTGGTAACATTTGACAACTCTGGGTGGATCTCTCAAAGGTGGAGGACCTGGCACCTGAGGATTTTTCTCTCTCCCTGCCATTGCAGACCTCAGGAACTTGTTCCTGTCTGGGCCTCCGGATCAGTTTTCGTACACTGGAGGTGGAAGCCACCTGTTATCTCAGAGATCTGCTGCTCAGGAAGTCTGAGAGAGCCATCACGCTGGCCAGAGCTGCATGCAAACTTGCCTGGCAGGGGAAGGCCCTTGAGAGCAGTGAGCAGTAATGGTAACTTCTCATCTGCTATGAAGAGTTCAAACTCAGTTCATTTTAACCCCTTCTGGAAAACTGTCTTAAGTTGTTCTATTAGCTTAAAGGTTGTTGTTACCTTTGAATTGGCAAAGTATCTCATGTTTGTACACTGCTGTCTTCCCACTCCATTCTAGGAGGAAGATGGAACAGAAACCTCAGACCCACTAGGACTCACATGGTGGAAGAAAACGGACTTCAGGAAGCTGTATTGGGACATACACATGTACTCTGTGGAACATATGTGAACACACACACACACACACACACACACACACACACACACACTACACTGTAAAAAATTCCTTTGGCCTACAGTGGGGAACAGCATGTACATTTGCTCCCTCTTGTGGTTGCAGAGGCAACTGCACCCTGATGCTTGTTTGGTGGCCTGGAGATCTTGGCTTTAAGAGGCCCCTACCATCTCCGTTATTTACTTCACATATTCCTCTAAACGCTCCTCGTTTTTTATTTCAAGACATCAAAGTTCTTAGGCGATGGCTTAGTCTTTACAGTGCTTGTAAAAAGGAATAAGGACCTGGGATTGATCCCAGCACTAGGGCCTTCAGGCTCAGTGACACATGCCTCTACCTGCTGAGTCACCTAAACATACCTGTGGGATTAGGGTGATTGTAGGTGTGCGGAAGTGCTTGCTGTCTCCTGAGAGGCCTAACAAATACAGAAGCGGATGCTTACAGCCAGCCATTGGACTGAGCACAGGGTTCCTGATGGAGGAGTTGGAGAAAGGACTGAAGGGGCTGAGGGGCTTTGCAGCCCTGTGGAGGGAGCAACAGTGTCAACCGGCCAGACACCCTGGAGCTCCTGGGGACTGGACCACCAACCAAAGAGTACACGTGGAGGGACCCATGGCTCTGGCCACTTATGTGGTAGAGGATGGCCTTGTTGGCATCAGTGAGAGGAGAAGCCCTTAGACCTTAGGGTGTTCGATGTTTCAGTTTACGGGGAGGCCAGGGTGGGAAGAAGGGAGTGGGTGGGNGGGTGGGGGAGCATCCTCACAGAGGCAGGGGAAGAGGGATGGGGTAGGGAGTTTCTGAAGGGGAGACCTGGAAAGGGGAAAACATTTGAAATGTAAATAAAGAAAATATCCAATTTTTTTTAAAGGAAAGGAAAAAAAAAATCCAAAAACCAAACCAACCAAACCAAAGAAAAAAAACCAAAAACCAAAAAAACCAAATCTTAGAAGCAAACTGTCTTAATAGAAGGTGACTAAAAGGTAGATATGATGGATGCCAGTAAGTTTACAATCTTTTAAGATAATGTGATGAAAGAATCTCTCCCTGGCCCCTACCTCTGAGTCTAAGAGAGATTCACTCTGAGTATTCAAGGAGCCTGCCTTTCAGCCAGGACCCTGCTCTCGCTGCAGTTGGATGCTTAAGAGAGTGGTTACGGAGAAAGCACGGCTGTTCCATGGGTTATGGTTACTTAGTGCCTTGTCTGGAGTCCACCTGAGCTTGTCTCACACAGGCCCTGGATGGGGAGTCACAACACATAATGAGCTCTGGAAGCATGGAGAACCTTTTCTTCACTGCCCAGTAGAGTAGTTCTGCCTTCATCTGGTATAGACAGAGCAGGAAGGGACATAGCCACGGAGTAAACAATCAAAACAACCGCCCGGGACCCAAACCTGCACCACGGTCATTTCATCTTCAAAGGAAGAATCTGGGTGAAAAGGCAAGGCCACCGCATCCCCCTGCCTGTGGCCACACCCAGGATGTCTGGAAGGGAGAGGGAAGATGGCTTTCAGCCTTGCCCACAGATGCTCAGTTGTTCCCTTCCAGAGTGTGAACTTGGTCCTCCCTTCCTTGGTGACTCAATCCCAGCGAAGAGAGGAGGAGAGAAAGTGATGTGTGTGGCTTCGGGAGAGCAGGCCGTGAAGAGCTTCCTGCTTCTCTCCCAGTCAGGGTTTTGGGGAAGTCCCTTGCTGGGTTGTGTGCACACTCTTTATAGTTTGGATGTGACAGGGCCCCCAAAGCTTGCTTGTTCTCCAGTTTATGGACTTGGGAAGAGGCAGTGGAGCCAGGGAGGTGGGGCTTAGTGGGAGGAAGTTAGGTCATTGGGAGGTTGGCCCTGCAGGGAACCCTGGGACTCTGACTGCCTTTCTTTTTGCTTCCTAGTTGTCATGAAGTGAGCTACAAGATAGACGGTGTCTATCTTGTGACAGCCTAAAAACCATAGAGCCAGTGGACCACGGACTGAAAACTCTGAACTCATGAGCCAAAATAACCTTTCTCCCCGTTAGGTTGATTTCCTCAGACATTTTGTTCCACCGTCAGAAGGCTGGCTGTCACAGCACTTCAGCTTCTCAATGGGAGCGTCTACCTAAGTCACCTGTCACCTACCCGTCTCTGTCCTTTCACTCTTGAGACTGGTGATACATATAATTTGTTCTTTGCGACTCACTAGTCCTCAGTCTCTCCTTCACGGGGTCCCTAAGGCTGGACCAGCCAGCCAGCAGCAGGCCCCACGGCTGCCTCCAGGTTCTTGCCTCGAGTTCCTGCCCTAAGGAACTTGGAAATCAGTTCTTTCCTCTTGAAGTTGCTTTGGCCCTGGTGTTCTATCCCAGCAATGCAAACCCCAGCTAAGTCAGACATTTATACTGGGGTATTGCTGTGACAGAGCTGACCACATGTTTTTGGGAGCACGGTGGTGGCCTTTTAGCTTTGGACTGGGGCAGCCACTGAGTGCTCAGACCTCAGTGGGCTGCTCTGTGGGAACTTGGAAGATAGAAATGGTAAGAACATTTCTTACAGATGATGGAGGCGTGACTTGTGACCTTCCAGAGGGAAGTATGAGAGTCTGATATTTTGAGTTAGAATCTGTGGCCTGTTTATCTGAGGGTTGCAGGTTCAGAAAGCCTTGTGGCTGGGGGTGCCAGTCTGGAGTAGGAGTGAGGTGGAGACGTGTCCTGAAAATCTATTGTGAGGTCGACAGGAGTAGGGCTGTTTTCTTCCTTGTTCTGGGCCTGCATCGCCCAACACACGTAAGCCTTGTGACCCCCACCGCTGCCACCCTTGAGGCAGTCACATAGCCTGGTGGCCAAATTACATGTTAAACTTCCTCTCTCCCTATAAGGACATAGCCAGCAAGCACCTGGAATTCCTCTTCATGCAAATGAAGCATTTCTGATACCTTGGCCCCAGGCCAATAATGTACACTCACTTGGAAAACCCTCTACCCAGTCCCCAAGGTCTACATAGCCCTTGTTACCCCCAGTAAAGGAGAGCTGTTTCCCTGAAAACCCTCTCAGGATAAGGGTGTTTCTCCTGCACTCACACCGACTGGGATCCCATTCAGTGGGCATCAGTGCCTGGATGCCCTTAGGGTAGAAGCAGAACGAAGCAGGCGAGGGCTGAAGAATTGACTGTGGTTAACAAGAGACAAGAACCACTAAGGTAAAAACCTTTGCTCTGCTGGAAAAAAAATTAATGCTAGTCAGCTGGAGCTGAGAAATTAGAGGTGATTAAGGAGAGACCAGCATCACTGAGGTAAAATCTTCTGGAGAGTGTTCCCTTAGGAGCATCTCACAGAAACTGTGATCCAGAGGGGCCAAGGCTGTATGTTGTGTGGGCAGCCCAAACTTGGTAAGTGTAAGAGTCTCCCAGGTAGTACTAGTTTTGAAGGAGTAAAGGGAACTTGGGGGGACAGTTGAGACTTGTTTTGGCAGGACTTGAGTCCCTGAAGAGAGTCTGGGAGAAGAAATTGGTGTAGGTGCAGCCTCAATTGTAGTAGAAGCCCCAAGGATAAAGAGATCATGGAGAGAAGTTGAAGCTTGACTGAGTAGCAGAGTCAGAGTCCCTAAGCAGAGCCCAAGAGAGGCTGTTTGTGAAGGTGCAGCCAATGGATGTGAAGATGCCAACATTTTGAAGATGTCAGCTTCATACATGGGATGACCACCAAGGATATCAGCAGCTATGAGGTGGAGCTTGCCTGAGCCTCAGAGAGGCACTGGCTGTCCCGTGGCAAGCCCTTTGGAGCCTAGAATATCATAACTGACTCCCAGAAGTCTGACTCTGAGCTTCATCCTGTTAGACTTCTGATTTTTGTTGGCCTGACTCTGACTGCGTCCTGCTTCTTCCCTCTTGGAGTAAGAAAGGATTTAACTTATTTTTGGTTTTTCAGGAGCCCACAGTTGAGAGATTTGGGCATTTTGGGAAGATTTTGGATATTTTAGAGAGACTGAACTTTTAGAGTATTGGAATTTTTAAAGGCTGAAACTTTTAAAAGTTGGAATGTCCTATATTTCAATACTAACATTAACATGCCATCGTGGGGAAAAATGAGAAAGGAAACATTTTAGTTGAATATTGATGCATCCATGTGTCAAGCTGACAAGGGGTCAGTTGTGCTAGTTAGCAAGCTAGAGTCATTTGGCAAGAACTCTCAATTGAGAAACTGCCTCTCGAGTTCATTTTCCTGATTAATGATTAATGTGGGAGGGCCCAGCTCATGGGGAGGGAAGGGATAAAGCCAGCTCAGGCAGGCAGCCCTGGAGTGTATAAGAAGGCATGTTGAGGAGCAATTCAGTAAGCACTGTTCCTTCGTGGCTTCTGCTTTCATTCCTGCTTCCAGGTTCTTTTTTCCCTTGGTTCCTTCCCTGGCTTCCTTCAGTGATGGAATTGTTGGATTTATAAGCTGTTAGGTGAAAGAAACTCTTTCCTTCCCAAGTTGCTTTTGGTCATGGTGTTTTTTAAGAAATAAATCTTAGATCTATCTATCTATCTATCTATCTATCTATCTATCTATCTATCTATCTATTTATCTATCTATCTATTTATCAATTTGTATATGTTCATGAGTATTTTACTTGTGTGTACATATGAGTGCTATGCATGGTGACCTCAGAATAGAAGAGGACACTGAGCCTTCTGGAACTGGAGTTATAGATGGCGGTGAGTCATCACATCCTTCACTAGAGCAGCACAGGTTCTTAACCATTGAGATATCTCTCCAGGACCTCGCCATGGTGTTTTATCACAGTAATATAAACCTTAAGAAAGACATCCGGGATCCCCAGCCTGAGATGTAGATCTGAGCCATATATGCCTGCACACACCCTGCCCAGCTTTTAGATAGCCCTCCCATCTGCTGCTTCACTTTTTGTGTGGTAATACTGTGTGTGAACAACTATGGCTGAGTGATTATCCATTCCCAGCTTTCTCATGTACACTTGTGAGGCCAGGAAGGCAGCCATCCTAAATCCCTATTCACCCAGACCCAAGCCCTCAGCTGTTTGATAACTCTCGTTCCTGTGATATGAGAGGTCCAACTCTTGTAGAACTCTAGTCAGGACTCTCTGGAGCCTCTCAAGTGATGGGAGGAACTGAAAGCCCCAGTGTAGAAGAAGAACCATTTTATTTAGTGATGAACATGGAATATTCATCAAGCTTGAGAAAGGAGGAGAGCGGGTTCCTTGAGAAGGTGGCCATGCCATTTTCTAGGATATGGGTCCCCCTTCTGTGAGCCATGTAAGCTGGGCAGGAGGGGGTGGATGGAGCAGCAAGAAATGGTTCTGTTGGGAGAAGGATCAATCAGGAGGGAGACTGAGATGGGTGACTCTCTCTAGTACTGTCCTGTTAGGAATTGGCCTTCTGAGAGACAAGAGCATGCTCAGACCCCAGTTATCTCTATGGCTCCTTGTGCACATGTTCGAATGTGTGTCTGTTTAACCACAGGGACTAGGCTAGTGGGTCTGTATTTGTGTGCCCTGTGGATGAAGGCTTGACAGTCATGTCTATGTGCTGGAGTGTATACCCATAACCACATATAATTCTCTTTGAAGCTGTGTGTAGTTCTAGTCCATCTCCACATCTGCCAGTTATTCTAGGAACTATATACACCTCTGTGTGTCTATGTCCATGTTTGTCTCTTTCCTTGGGTATTGCTATAACTTGGATCTAACATCTTTTCCCCATACCCATGTGTTAAAGGCCTACTGCCCAGAATGGTGCATCTGGAAAAGCTGCTGTGTGCACTGCTGTCCCAAGCTTCTCACTCCCCTGTTCTAGAGGACGACAGCGCACCCGCAAATCCTGGAGAGCGGGAACAGCATTTACCATTGCAGCAGAGACAGGTCCTTTCTTGGAAGGCTTAGGCCTTAATGACAAACTGCACTCCACCCAGCAGCGCATCTAGAAAAGAAATGGCTAAAGTGGTGATCTGGAAGCAAAGGAGCCCAAGGAGAACCTGAGTGCTTCCTGAGGCTCTGCAGGACCAGCCATGCTCACCACACCTAGACATGTTGGGAAGCATTAGTGCCCCCACCCCTCCAGCCAACCTGGCTGCTTTCAGGTCAGGCTACGTAGGAGACAGACATCATGGAAACAGACACCTCAATCGGGGAGGGGCGTGGCTAGTAAGACCTGGCTGTTCCATGGTACATAGGGACAAAACTCGTGGGAAACTGATGCTTCCTTGGAGGGAGAGGAGACTTGGAAACAACACTTACCAGCAACATCATGTGCTAGGGTGACGTCCAAGAGGCTGAGAACCCCATTGACCAGAGGACACACCTGACCCAGGGTAAAGAGGGGAGTTAGGCACAGGACCTCCTGCAAGGGGACCCTAGGAGAAGCAGCATGCTCACGGTGGAACATAGCCAGGAATACTTTCTACAGCCCATAAGAAGCCAACCAAGGTGTTTGGAGGAGTAGAAAGAATTAACACAGGCAGCTGGATCACAGGACAGATGGACTGATGGATGGACAGTTTCAGACAGAGTAGCTCAGCCTAAGAACTCTAAGGCCCATGGAGTAGGGAACTGTCACTTACCACACCCTGCACCAGGCCAGGAATGACTCTAGTCAAGATGTCTGTGAGGCTGTCTATGAGGTTTTGCAGGGGACCAAGTCTGGAAGAGAAAAGACATGGATGTGTCTCAGAGGTGTGGGGTTGGGCTGGAGACGTTCAGTAGCCACTATGCATACTTATAACTGAGACCAAGTGTCCATGGCAGATGGTCTTCCCCATTTCTGTCCATGGCAGATGAATAGCAAGGATCCTAGATGAAGAGAGTTACACCCAACCCAGCTGTGCATGCGCAGATAAGTGCAGAACACACACACCTCAAGGGTAAGACTGTGGAACCCATGAGTGTATGGAAAGTACTAAATATGTAGTTGTCATGGACACTTGATGAAACAATACACTCAAAGCCCATGTATGTGTTCAGTAAATTTGGGTCATGTTAGGTCCTATACACATGTATGCCTGGGCCTTCCAATGTGAACAGGCAGCTGGAACAAGCAATTGAAATGGGCTGTACATCTAATACCTCCTAGTAGGATTCTAGTAATAATCTTATATATTCTTGTGTTATAGATAAACAAGGTGGGACCAGATTGGAGGAACACTGATCATGTTCATATTAGAGGCTCTCTAGATCTTCCCATCAGGTTATAAAAGGTGGTCTTAAACCATATTCTATATGGCCTATCCAACATTAAATTGGTTATTTTGGTTTAATAAGGGGTAAGTAAGCATTTATTTATCCATTTACTTATCTATTCATACACCTGCCTATATATCTGCTCCTATCCACCATTTTACCATCTACCCACTCACCCACTCATTTGTCCATCCATCTATCCATCCATCCATCCATCCATCCTTCCTTCCTTCCACCCATACACCCATCCATTCACACTTCCTCCCCATCACATCTTTCGTCCTGTCCTCTTATTCATTCATCCTTCTTTTGTTCCATCTTTTACCCAACTATATCTGGGCAGGAGAAGCCCGCCCTTTGGCCTTACCTATTAAGCAAGGAGATACGCAAGCTGCCAGGAGGGTATATACAGTCACCGATGACCAGGCGGCTCCTCCCATAAGAATCTCTCACAGCATAGATTTCTGCAGTGATATCTAGCTTCACAGACAGCTCCAACAGACTTCCAACCCCCAGTCTGTCGAGAAGGCAGAAACAGCTCTGTTGGCATCTGGCCTCTCACATTCCAAGGTGGAGGGTTTCATTTTGGCAGGAGTGTCAGGCTCACCTTACTTCGATATTGATCTCTGTTCCCATTAGGGGAAATCAAGGCTCAGAGAGGCCAAGTGTGTTTCCACATGACCTGAGTTTGTTCAACGTCAAATAGGTAAGGTTCAAGGGTCAGGCCTTTGCAGCATTCCATAGCCAATTCCCTTTGGGAGTCATCCCCCATCCCTACCCGCCTTGGGACCTACTTACGTGTTCACTCTGAGATCAAAACCCAGTGGGATGGTGGCATAGAGGCGGTGGAAATCATAGCTCTGCACAAGACCGATTTCCAGTAGCTGGGGATTAGTGACTCTTATGCTGGTCAGGGAGAAACAGTAGCGTGTTAAGCTCAGATCTGGGAGCCATCTTTAACTAAATGTACTCATCACAGAGGGCGAGCTGGCCACCTGAGGTGAGGAAGATGTGAGGGCAGTCTTGGAATCAGCACCACCCTGTGTTCTGAGCCACATCCCTACCATTTCCAACTTCCTTCTGAATCAGATCCCAACATACGTGGACCTCTGTTTATTTCAACTCTAGGAGATATTTGAGGAAAGGGACTGGGTAGACTAGTTGAGAGCTTTTCAAAGAAGGAGGCTGACTTTTAAGTTGGTAGGAGGATTACTAATTGGATATGTGGGAGGGTGGATGGAAGTGGGAGTGGTTAGATAAAAGGAAGGACAGATACATTGACGGATGTATTGTCAGTACTCATAGAGACGATACATGGACAACCAGAATAAATCCTGCCTAAGAGGCATGATGGAAATTATTCAACCTGTCATGATCTTTAAGATGTAGGAAGTTGGAAAGAATGCAAAAAGGGTGGGAGGAAGCCTTCCCAGACCCATCCATGGGGTCCTGCTCACCTCCCCTGGTCTTCTCCAGAGGCTGCTCTCCATCTCACAGATGGAGAAATCAAAGCCAGGAGACCAGGTGCCTGGCCGCAGGTCATCCAGCACTGACGTCTGTCTGTCTGACTATCTCTAGGTCAGGAAGCAGAGGCCTAAGAGGCTAGGAATCTTGGCAGTGGCTTGGGTCCAGTCTTACTAAGGACTCAGGTTTGGGTGTGTGCTCACTGCGCCAAGTTCCCCATTGTGGCTTTGTGCCTAGGAAGCTGTCATGGGAAGGACCATGTCAGGTCTCAGGCACAGGTGATGCAGATGAGGAGGGTAGCCTATGACTGTTCACATTCCCTTGGTGGGATGGACACCTTGGTGGGTGGCAAACCTTAGGGCTTCTCTGAGTTAGATTCCTGACTGCATCACCCTAGCTGTGTGAGCACAGGCACATGTCTGTGCCTCAGTTTTTTCCATCTGAGAACTGAAACTGACATGGAAGGCTTGTCACGGGGATAATAGCTTCTGCTGGGGACCAGGATGTGCCTTAGAACTGGGGGCTACTACAGGTGTAAAAGGGCCACTGTCCCTGCCAGTGTGGAGAGAGCCCTGGGGACTCGCCCTGGCTCCATTCTCAGCCCACCCCTCTCCCTCTGTTTGGCTGCTTGGGGCTGGCAGCTCCTCAGTCACTGGCAGGGATGAGATTCCTACTTTAGGTAACTCACTCAAGGATGTTGTTCAAGAGAGGGATTGATGAAATCACTTTTCCAAGTACACCAATCAGGCCACCAGCATTGCTTCCTGTAGGTCTCACGTAGTTCAAGAGTGGTATGTGTTCCAGAAAGCTCAGAACCCCCCCGGACAGCAGGCCGTGTCTGAAAGCTACAAAGCAGAGAATCTCAGGGATTATATCTGCTAACTCTAGGGCAGTGGTTCCTAACCTGTGGGTGAAGACCTTGCCTAAGACCATCAGAAAATACAGATATTTACATTATGATCCATGATAGTAGCAAAGTTACTTTTATGAAGTAATAACAAAGATAATTTTAAGGTCTGGGGTCGCCATAACAGGAAGAACTGTATTAAAGAGTTGCAGCATTCGGAAGGTTGAGAACTGCTGCTCTAGAGCCTCAGATCTCCTTTCCCACTGATGATTCTCTTCCTATGATTCAGAAGTTGGATAGACTAGAACATCTACGTAGAAGTACACACACACACACACACACACACACACACACACACACACACACACCTACCTGAAAGAGACTGTCAAAGACTCACTTACCATCCCTGAAGTTTCTATCAAGATGATTTGAAGGATACGTAGACACGACTGGAGTCACGCCGTAGTAGGGCAGGGTCTGGCCCACATGCAAGGACCGGCAGTGACCCATAGACATGGGCAGATCTTGGCCCAGGGGATAAGGCAGGCCTGCCAGCTGGGCTGTGCTCTGGGCCAGCAGCCCACAGAGGACAACGAGGCTCCCAGCTAGAAACATCTCTCTTGGTGTCTGCAGACAGAATGACAAGTTCTCTGTGGTACAGCTATCAGAGGAATCTCTGCACTGTGTACCCTGTCCCCAGGGGATGGCATTGCCATTGTTCCCCCGACCCCAGGGGCTGATAACTAGCAATAATAACTAACACTGCCGTAGTAGTCTGTCCCAGACCACAGGCTGATGGGTTCAGTCACCGACTTCATTGTCACCACATCCTCACATATGGGCACAGACAACCCCTACTTCATGGTTGGAGCACAGGCCTAGCGACTCTAGGCAGTTTCCCTGAGGTCACTAGTTGCAGCTGTGAGAGGCTCCGAAGCCATTCCTGCCTGATCCAGAAGCTTCTGTTTAACTAAGTGACCATCAGGTTTACTCTGGGGCTGAGGGATGTGACTGTGGTGGCCTGACCCATTGCCCTCAGCCCTGTTCTTCAGTGTGGATGACAAGGATCCTGCATGACAGAGGCTGAAGATCTCAATTGCCCAGCCCTCATCTCTGCCCAGGGATGGCTCTTTGGTCTGTTTTCAGGCCATGATGGCTTGTGGGTACCATCAAGAGCCAAAAAGTTCACATAGCCACAGGCAGCCTCTCACCCAGTGATGGTAACCTTATTAAAATGTCTTCTCTAGTGTTTCTACTTAGGGCACAAGGAGTGAGCTCACTGCTTTATCAATGTTGCCCTCTGTAGGAAATGTCCAGTGCTTGCCCTTGTTAAGAGTGTTAGTGTTTGTTTTTGCTGTTAGGTCCCCAGTGACAACACCATCTGGCAGGAGTAAGGTCTCGGCCTCCTGCTACCCAGAGTGGTGTAGCAGAGGATGGGTCAGGTCTTACCTGAGTCTCAAGGTCTCAGCGGCCGTCCTGGGCTCCTCTTCTACCTGTTTCTGCTGAGAAGGTGATAGCCTCTTTTATAGAACAGGAATCAGGAAACGTGAGATTAGATGATGGGTTTCTAGATAATCCCCAATTCTGCAATCGATTCATGTCTCCCAGGGTTCTGCAAAGTGAGTAATTACCAATCACAATAACAGATGAGTCAAGTCAGCTGTTTGTCCACAAGCTAAGCAAGAAAACTCGAGATGGCAGGTTATTAAAGACTTCATGGTCCCGTGCATGAGGCTTAGGTTGGAGATCCATGCGCATGAGTGTCAGGGAGATCGGGTTTGGAATGTGAGGGGAGCGGCCAGGGTAGCAGGGCCAGGAACTCCATTCTTAGCTCCCTGTCTCATCCTTCCCTGCTCTTGTTCTTTCTCTCCATTTGGTGAAATTTTGCTCATACTACATGTGGCCTTCTCGGCTCTGAGCTATCTCTCAGTTCTACGCACATGTATGTGTAGGTGCGTGTGTGTGCACATGCATATGTGTAGCTCTTCACACTGCTTCTTGTTTACAGAGGAGAAAATTGAGGTCTGGTTAGGACAAGTGACCAAGAAAGGATAGGGCAGAACCAGAAGTCATAAAAGCATGCAAACAATGGCAGCACTGAACATGTGTCAGGTCCTCAGAATCCTGTGGGTGGAGACAAGCTTTTACAGTAAGATCTGGTGCTCAAGCATGAGGTGGCAGCAGGACAGAGGGGCATTCATACTTGGTCTTTCTCCAATCAGTGTGTTGAGAGATGGAGATGGCCTCCTGACATTTGCTTGCCCTTTGATTTCCCACATCATGCCTCCCACTTCTAATAAATATTTATTTGGGGAGATAGCTTATTATCTGTGGATATAGCATATTGGTTAAGAGTGTTTATGGTTCTTTCAGAGGACCCAGGTTTGGATCCTGTCACCTATCTCATAATCTTTAGCAAATCTGATGCCTAATGCTTTTTTTCCTGGCATATGCACATATATGATGCACATAATCACATAAGCATGTATGTTTATATCATTCATGCATGTATTCCCACATATCTGTGCATGTGTGTTATGGTGTTTGGATACCCATAGAGACCAGAAGAGGGTATTGGAGCTCTCGGAGCTGAAGTTACAGAGGTCTGGGAACTGCTCAATATGAGTGTTGGGATTTGTATACATCATCTCATATATTGGTTTTGTTCCTTTAGCAAATCTGGACTAATACAACAGCTCTCTCTCTCTCTCTCTCTCTCTCTCTCTCTCTCTCTCTCTCTCTCTCTC
>NC_034592.1:136515572-136549335 GCF_900095145.1 Mus pahari | reverse complement strand
TCCCTCCCCCTCTTTCCTTTCTCCTGGCCTAGTTTACAGAACCATCTGCTTAGGTCTTACAATATCTAACTGTGTGAGTGTTCGGCTGGGCAGCAAGTGGCCTCTTTGGTCCTTGTACTTAGGTTGGAAGTGAGTAGACTCTGAATCCTCATTTCTCATTATCTTTTCTACTTTTTATAGCTAAATAACTTTTTTTCTTAATTATTGGGGATGGAGGATCAATGATGTCTGGACTGGGGCAGAAGAGATGGCTTAGCAGCTAAGAGCACTTGCTGTTCTGGTGGCAGGCCTAGGTTCAGTTCCTAACACCTGTCATGTTGGCCAACTTACAACCATCTGTAACTCAGGCTCCAGACAATCAGATATTGTGTCCTGGCCTATGTGGGCAACTGCACTTATGTATACAGATGCATACCTCCCACACACATAATTACACATTTAGGGAATGTCTGATCTCTCGTGAATATGCTGTTCATGTTCCTTCTGCCCTGGACTTCCTCCTTTGGTTTTGCCCTCTGGTTCTTGCTTCTATTACTGCCTTTTCCCCAGTTTCAGGTCTCGGGGGCTAGAAGCCTGCAACACTGCAGGGGATCCTAAGAGTCACCCTCTCAAGATTTCCTCTTTGTGTTTTTATGTCAATGGAGATATCAGGCAGTTCTCAAGAATGTCTTCAGCAGAGGGTCCACAGCAACCCTTTCTGTTTAACACCCCCATAGTAATGCACTCATCTCGTCAGAGCCATGACTGGGATTCACCTGCATCTGCCTACAGATTTTTCTATATACTTCTTTCTGGTTAAAAGCAGTCATTGGAAGCATCAATGCACATAACTGATTGGCCAAACAACCTAGGGACCAGATATCTGATTTTTCATGATAATAATTACAGAAGGCTTATTTCTTCAGAAGACATGTAATAAGGTGTGCTAACAGATGTTTAAAATTCTTATCATGATTGAAGAGTCTCGCTAACCCAGAGTCCATGCTTGATGTTTTGCTTGTCATTCAGGAAGACATTGACTTGTTCCAGATC
The DNA here is from genome assembly GCF_900095145.1 of Mus pahari. Classification (NCBI taxonomy): domain Eukaryota; kingdom Metazoa; phylum Chordata; class Mammalia; order Rodentia; family Muridae; genus Mus; species Mus pahari. The sequence goes on along the minus strand of NC_034592.1, from coordinate 136,548,303 downwards.
TTGGAACGGCACAGTAAAAACAGTTTCCCCTGTGACCTTCTTTTGGGGCCAGTGTGAACCTCATCATCACCCCAAGAATAAATTCTTCATGTAGGTATTGTCTGTCTTTGGTCCCTTTGCAATTAGACCAGGCAGGTGCCGATACCTTCACAATGTTCCAGTATGTTGCACAGGGCTGTGGTTGTTAGAATGTAAGGGTCCCCATAGGCTGATGTATCTGAGCACTTGACCTTGGATGGTGGCACTGCTTCAGGAGCTTATAGAACTTTAAGGAGAGAGATCCTCGCTGGAGGAAGTACATCCCTGGAAGTGGGCTTTGAGATTCTGTACCTTCATCTTACTTGCAATTCATTCTCTCCCTCACCCCCAGTATCATAGACTACTTCTGCAGCCAAAAGCCAGAGCAGACTTTTTGCCTGTAAGTTGTCTTTGGTCATGGTATGACAGAAGCCAACTAGAAAAAGCTATGGTAAGCAAGTGTGTTTCCTGGAGCTGGCCCACTATTTTATATGACTGCAATGGGTGCACTCTGGGGAGGCACAGCCTTAGAGACTTCGCCCCAGGTTTGCTTCTCACTGCTGACATGCCTTTCCTGCCACTATTACATAGCCTAGTGATTCCTCAGCCTACTCTATTGGGCAAATTTCCTGCAGGTTGACATGAAGATAAACTTTCACGAATTAATGCTGTTTAGATGAATTAATGACTTTATAGCATTCATGATTTGATTCAAATAATTTTAAGAGGAAAGTTTAAGGAGATGATGGTTTTAGTTGTTTTGCTGGAAAATGTAATAAAAATAGAATGTGCCCCCTCCTCATAGACTAGTAAGTAAAGGCTGCAGACTAAGGAATATAATGAGCTTTCATAACTACACTAAGAAGAGAAATAGGATTGGGACAAATTTGTGATCAAGGAAAAACATTCATTGTAGGATGAAGCCACAGATGTGCACTTTGATAAAGCAAGGCCATGTGAAACTGTTGCTTTGAACTTAAAATGAGCTTATAGAATGAAACACTGCTTTGAACTTATTATCGACATCTTTCTGTAACTCCCCTTTTGTGTATCATTTTATCTATGAGGTAATTTTATAAAGAACTTTTGTCTAAGAAAGTATAAGAAGGTCAGAGAGAAGGGATAAAAAGTGTGTGAGTATCTGTGTGTATTTATGTGTGTGCTTGAATTCTCCCTTTCTTCCTCTTCTCTTTTCTCTGGCTCACAGAACTCCAAGCCTCTTGCCTGGCCAGCAGGGGGCCCTTGAGCCAGAGAGAAGCTAAGCATTTTTTCACAGACTAGCAAAAAATTAAAGAAATAAAATGTACTGAAAGTAAGCTACTTTTGCCCCTCCCCCCCAGTCATCAACACCATTCCTCACTGCCTGCCTCAGCATCTGTGGCTGGCCTGCATCTGTGGCACTGTATCACAGCAACAGAAACGTAACTAGAGCAAAGACAGTTTTCATCACTAACACCATCATTGCAGTGGGTGATGTTTGGATGCTTCAGCTCATGGAACAAACTCACTTCTGAAACAACCACATTTTCCAGCTTCCATCATGGGTCAAGGTCCCAGAGATCCATCTCTGCCTCCTCAGGGCTGGGAGTACAAGTACGTGCAATCATGCTAAGCTTTGTGTATGTGAATGTGTATGTGTGTGTGTTTATGTATATAGATGGGTGTGTATTTATGTATGTGTATCTGTTTATGCATGTGTGTATGTATGTGTGCACACACATGTGAATGTGTATGTGTGCATGTGTATCTGTGTTTATGTTTGTGTGTGTATGCATGTGTATGTGTGTGTTTAGATGTATATCTGTGTGTCTGTGTATGTGTTCATTTCTGTATATGTCTCTGTGTCTATTTGTGTAGGTTTATGTATATGTATGTTTTTGTGTGCATGTGTGTGTTTGTATGTGTATCTGTGTGTCTGTGTATGTGTTTATGTCTGTGTATGCTTCTGTGTCTATTTGTGTGTGTTTATGTGTATGTATGTTTGTGTGTGTATGCATGTGTTTATGTATGTATATGTGTTTATGTGTGTGTATGTATGTGCATGCGTATGTATTTGTATGAAGCAGGAAAACAAGCTTCAGTTCATGTAAGGCAAGGCAGATTTGCAAAGCAAGCACCTTACCTACTGAGCCACCTCCCAGTCTTACCATCTTTTAGAATTACCTATGCATCTATCAGGTGTTCTTTTTTTTTTTTTTACATTGTGGAATTATTTTATTGGTAATTAACATATCTGTCAATCACATTCTGTTTTACTTTGAAATACATGAACCATTATGAACCACAGTCTCTGTGGTATTGAGTTGTATAGCTTCCACTATTGAGTCCACAGCATCTCCAGGTTTACTGTCAGTACACTGCCTGATCTGTTTAAATGGGAAATGAGTGTTAAGCCTTTATTACTGGATGTCATTCTGTCGATATATTGTCTTCTTTTATCAATTATAGTGGTAAATTAAGTTGAGAAACTTTTCTTTCTTCCTTTTTAAAAATTGGATATTTTCTTTATTTACATTTCAACCTTCACCCCCCACTTCCGGAACCCCCCTATTCCCATCTTACCTCTCCCTGCTTCTGTGAGGGTGTTCCTCCACTCACCCACCCACTCCCACCTCCCTGCCCTCAATTCCCCTACACTGAGGCATCTATTGAGCCTTCATAGGACCAAGGACCTCTCCTCCCATTGATGCCCTGTCATGTGTTCTTTATTTCTCATCATGACTTCCAATTCTGGCCGACTCCCCTTCCCTTTGAGCCTGAAGGACTCCTTTAGGGCATGCCTGTCAGTGTCCAGTTCTCTCAGTTATTTTTATTGTTTCCGTTTTTCTTTTTTCTTTTTTTTCCTGGAAAAACACCAACATTAACTCACACCAGACAGGGAAGCTGCAGCTGACTGAAGTGATAAGTTGAGAAGAGGCTGCTACGAAACATTTAGGCAGAAGTGATTAAAGTTTGGCAGGTATGGTAGAATGCCTCTCTGTCTGGGAGCACACGGAAAGACGTAGTCTAAAGGAAAGGTTCTCCTATAGTTTCTATTGTATATAGTGCTGGGGTTAGAGCAAAGCCTTCCGCATGCTACTCAACACCCCAGTACTGAGCTGCACTTCATGCCCCTTCTCTCTTGGTGATAGTCTTTCCTCTAAGAACCCACAGTTTAGGTCCATAAGCAAATATCTCACCTAACTCACAGTGCTTCTCAACTCCAGGAGTTTGAGGGTTCTTTCTCATTGACTCCTGCCGTAGTGTTGATATTCTCTATTTGCAAGACGTTGTCTTGATTGGAGGTATGTCACTGCGGGTAGGCATCAAGGTTTCAAAAGCCCATGCCAAGCCCAGTCCAGTCTCTCTGTCTCCTGAAACATTTGGATGAGTTGTGAGTTCTCAGCCACTGCTCCAGAGCCATGCTTGGGTACCTGCTGCCATGCTTCCTGCCATGACCATCAAGGTCTCATCTTCTGAAACCCATAAGTTGCTTTGGTCATCGTATTTAAGGACAACAATAGAACAGTGATGGAAACAGTTTTTTAGATTCATGTCTATTGAACAAATTCAAAACAGAAATTTAAGTCTTTGTGTAGTTAAGTTCAGCATCTGGAGATCATCAGCTACTTTTCAAATGTAGGATCACATTTTCTTGTTTCTTTGCGTGTCTCAGACCTTTTTAAAATAAAACAATTATTATATTTTACAGGTGTGAATGTTTTATCTGTATATGCTTATGTGTACTATATGTACACAATGCTAATGGAGGCCAGAAAATGTCATCAGATCCCTGGAACTGGAATTACAGATGGTTGTGAGCCACCATGTGGAGGTTGGGAACCAAAATCAGGTCCTTCATAAGAGCAATAAATGTTCTTAACCAGGGAGCCATTTCTGCAGCTCCCAACTTGTATCTCTGTGCCTTGTATTTAAAAATATGATACAACTACTTTGCAAATTGGATTATGCCTCCTTTCCAGAGTTTTCTTTTTGTTGTTGTTACTGTTGTTTTAGATATTGTCTAATGACTTTTCCCAACTAATTCTGTAAGCTTCTGTTCTTTGTACTGTGTGGGAGCCAGTCTTTTACATACTGTGTTTTTACTCTTTGGTTGGCCAGGTTAAGAATAAGCCTCAGGCCTGGGACACTTCCATCCTTCTTTATACTTAAAAAGAATTTCTTTTAAAAACGTGCATTGGTGTTTGGCCTGCAGTCTGTGTAGGAGGGCCAGCTCCCCTGGAACTGGAGTTACAGATGGTTGTGAGCTACCATGTGGGTGCTGGGAATTGAACATGGGTCCTCGGGGAGAGCAGTCAGTGCTCTCAACCACTGGGCCATCTCTCCCACCCACGTCTATGTGTATGGTGGTGGAGCTCCTGCTCCATGCCGTTGCCTGCAGCAGCTTACAGACTTCCTTTTCTTCTTCTTCAGGCTCTGCACTCATGTAAAACTGGACCCTTGGATTTCATTAGGAGCTTGTGTGGAGCAGGACTGGAGTCTGTTAAAAAGGAGATCATTACGAGAGACTTACACATGAGAGCTATGAGAAGAGGAGGCATTCAGGATAAAAATCGAGGCATACTCAAGGACTTGGGGCAGGGCCTCCAGGCAGAGCTGGACTTCATCATCCGTATAACTGCCTATAGACAATTCTGGTGGGTTCTGAAATTTTTTATTTGAAGGGTTGCCAAGGAATTGAAATGAGGTAACAGAGTGGTTCCTGAGTTGCAGCAGACAAGATTATGGTGGATAAATAACACCATAGATCCCCAGAATGCAGAAGTTAGTGTATTATCGTGTGTACAAAAGCTCATAGTGTTCTTTTGTGAGATTCTCCGAAAGCACCCAGGAAAGCAGTGGGGCTCTGCTTGATGCTGGGTACACCCAGGCCTTAAACATGACTTATTGATATTCTAGCATTCTCACCTGAGAGTATTTCTATATAAAAGACAGTTTGTCCCAATGTTCTAGCAACCTACACAGAAAATATTACCTGTGCTGGAATTACTCTCAGCTGTGGAGAAGTTTCAACCATATGTCTGAGCAAGGAGTAGCTTTTCCTTCCCACAGTCCGCAACTCCCCCATCTTTCTGTCTTGCCTCACATCCCATGAGGGCACAGCACTCGTGCCTTGCACAGGAACCCTTCTGGTTTAGATTTCTCTTCACTCTGCTTCAGTGTCTGCATTAATGGCTTCAGCTGTGCCCCCAGCTTTCAGATTTGCAGACTGCACAAGGGAGGCACAGCAGTGGCATGCATGGCTAGTTGCTGGTGTGGTCTTCCTCTTCCTCTCTTGTGTGTGGAAAGCATTTGTGACACATCATCCTGACCTCTTGATTGGATGAGAAGCACCCGTATGATTAGTGAAGGGCACCTATATGTCTGTGAAGGCCATTCCAGAGACTTCTAAGGAAGGAAAAGATCTGACCTTAGTGTGGGTAGGCTGGGAGTCATCACTGGGTGGTAGAAGGAAATCTGTTAGCCGAGCCATGCTTCCTCTGTTTCCTGATCGCTAGGCGTTGGACTGCTCTACAGAGCCGTATCATCCCCACTAGGATACACTGAAACCTCTGAAACTGTGAGCCTAAATAAATCTCACTAATTTGTCCAGATGTTTGCCAGTGCCTTGAAACTAACCCAGCATTGTCCCAGCCATCACCTGACCCTCCTGTGCCTTCATTGAAGATGTCATTGGGAAGAAGTGTTTAAATTCTGCTCTTGGGGTTAATGATCAGATGTGCTGTTCTCTTCTGCCGCAGACCACCCTAGTTGGGTATGGGGGGTCCCTGGGATGAGGGCCCTCGAAGCTAGGTGGGTAAGGATTCAGCGGTGACAAACAGAAACAAACACAGAGGCAGTTTGAATCTGAGTGTATTTTGAAGCTCTCAAACAAGGGTTTTTATACATTAAACAACAACAACTATTACAACTCTTAGAAGATGCGTTCAGTGAAGCAATCATGAATACATCATTATCATTTGGCACAGTAAGGCATAAAAATCATCCAAGCATTACAACTCTGAAAAGATGTATTCAATGAATTACAAACAGAACAGGTAACATCATTATTATTTGGCACAATAGAAATCATCCAAACGTTACAACTCTGAAAGGATGTATTCAGTGGGGCAGTCATTCAAGGCTAGTGACATATTTCCAAGAGCAGGCTAATAAATCTTTATGATCAATTATTGTTTAACATCTAATGCCTGATTTTTTAAATAAATCTTCAATGCATAAATTTAAACTATTTTAGTTCTTTTTATTTAAGGCTTTCTTTATCATATACCAAAGCCCACCTCTGATGACACACATGTAGCCATATGAAATTTTATTGTTGGGAAAGTTTTTATCTATCATAATACAGTTATATAATTTTGTAAGTGATTTATGAAGTAAAATGTTGGTTTCCCCAGAGATAAGGTCATGTTAGTGACCCCATCTCAAGGAATAGTTTCTTACCCATTATTCTCGCTTAAAATCTTGGCCTAGGCTACCAGGAACATGTCATAAATAAGAAAAAGAATAAGAGAAAACAAATCAGATAGATTTCCATGAGAACTACAGCTCAATATTTTGTTCTGATTAAGAGTTCCACAACTGGTTCCAGGAGGCCTCCTTCTTTTGAAGTTTTTGCCTCAGTCTGTGGAACTTGTCACATAGATTCTACTGGAGTTGGTGCGGCACTGTTCAGCAGTCTGGCACAATTAGCAGAGTTACCAACAAGGCAAGCCATGGCACTGTCAAATGGTAGGCCATTGCAGCTAGGGGTTAGCAGTGTGGGAGAGGGTGATGGGCTGGCTGAAGTGCTGGCAATCCTTTGGCTTTACAGGGATAATGTGGCGAGCATGGGCTCTCATCACATCCCAGATGATTCCTAGAGCAGGCAGAGGCAGGGAACCCTCCTTGATCTGAATTGCTCAAGGCCCCCTAGTGAGACCTCTTTTCATGCATTGATGGATGATTTACACAGTCTTAATGAGAATGAGACTTAAAATCAGGTTATTTTCTGAGGAAGAGATTTGACAGTGACAGAGCAGATATGGGCAAAAGGCCAGAGCAACCTCACATCACAGCCTGATTGGCACTACACTGACAAGGACACGTCTCAGGCTGAATGGTGCTCTCAGGGACAAGACCATGTGACCTCGTTACCCTGTGAAGGAGGAAGGAGACGTTTCCTGTGGCTTTTGCATATTGTTGCTTCCATGACAAGATTTTCCAGTCTCCTTAGGAGACAATGGGAACTGGTGACATCAGGAAGTTTGGGGATAGTTTGCTGACCCAGCTTATGGGTGGGGCCTTTGGGTGGTTTTGAGTGCTGGTGACCACAGTTCCTGTTGCTGAGTGCATCATAGCTCAGACTGTTTGTGGAGCAGAACATCACCAGCACCCTGAGGGAATAGGCCCGATCATAATTAGGGATTTGAGCCATATGAGGAGGCCTGCCAGCTGAGCTAGAATGAACTAGTATGTTAGTATGTTAGTCAGCGAAAAGTGTGCTGGAGGGAAGTGAGGTTTGTGACATTCCTTTGCTTATCCAGTACTTACTGATGCAGGAATGTCACAAACAACCTTGTCACTATGGAAGCACTGCTTTAGTATACAAGGTTTCCAGGGCATAGAGGCTGCAGTGGGCTACAACAAATCAGATGCCTTTGGTCCTGAGATGGCAGACACCATCACTGTTATTCCCTACTGGAGATTAATATGCTGTTATTGACTTGGTTAATACCATTTTCTCCATCTCCTTATGAGACAGGGATGTATGCCTACCTGTTACTGCCTGTAAAGAACTTCCGAATGAAGGAAGCTCCACATCTCTGCAGCATGCTACCTCCAGGTGGGGTTTGACCTTTAACAAGCTCAGGACCAGGAAAGTTCTAGTCACCCAGTTATATTGATGACGACATCCTGAGAGTCAGGTACCCTGAAAAACCAGAATCAGCACTGACTTTGCTCCTAACTTAAACTAAAATCCAGATAACATCCAGGGTCTTGAATAGTAGGCACATTTCCTAGGGGGTCACCTGGACAAGAAGCCAAATGCATATCTCCCAAACAGTCGAACAAATGTTTTTGTCCTTGGTGATATTCACGAATATGGGCTTGGGCTGAAGAGATGGCTCAGCAGGAAATGGCGCTTGCAACCAAGCCTGATGATAAGACTAGGGGCTTTAAGAACTAAGGACTACATGTCGTCTACCTAGGTGCCTTTTTCTTTGGTTCCCCCTAATCAAGGTGGCTTGTAAAAACACCCATTTTTGAATGGTGCCTTTTGCGGAAGCAGGCCTTAGAAGACATTCAACAAGGCCCATACATTGCCTTTAAGATGTCTGGGACTGCTGGCCCAGTGACACTGCAGGTGCCCATATCTATTGCCTATGCTGATTGGTGCTTATGGCAATAGGAAACTGTCCCTGGGGTGCACAGTTTCTAGGCTGTTGGACACATAGGTTGCCTGAAGTGACTTTCATACACATATCTTCAAATTGCAGCTCTTTGCTTGCTACTCGGTACTGAAAGAGACCGTATATCTTATAGTAATGCTGTGACCTGAACTGCCTTCACTTGATTGGAGCTCCACCAATACAAATGGACAGACTCAACAGAAACTCCATCTCCAAAAATGAATCGGCACATACAGAACTGGCCCAGCCAGGATTGCTAGGGTTTAGTAGACTTCATAATCAAATAGCCAGCTCACCAGGAGGAACTGAACAACCATATGTGGTTTAGGATTCAAATATGTCCCCTGATGTACTGCTAATTCTGCAAAGCTAACGGCCAATGGGAACCAGTGGACCCAGGCGGCTTCCAACCTTAGTGAATATGCTTCTTGTGAGTGAATCAGTTCTCTTCCAGACTGACCTGCTGGGGCCTCGTACAAGGACTGAACCAGAGCAATGGCTGCCTGTTGTCTTATCTAATGCACCTCACTTTCATCTCTATCACTTGCTCTCACAGATGAGTTCTTTCAGGTTAGCCAGAGGTCCTTCTTAGGCTGTTCTGACCCCCCCCCCCAAACCATACCATATGCAAGTGTGGCCTCCTGAACACATCTGAAGCCTACATTCTATTCCCCAGATTGTCCTTTGGAAGTTTATCATTGGCACATGGTCTTAAATGTTATCACCACTCCAGGCAGCTGGTACTAAGCAACCACTTCTGATTGGTGGTCAGCAAACATGTGAGAAGTTCCTAATCTGTGAACCCTGAGCCAGATCAGATGAAGGCAGGCTTAAGGGCAGTTGTGCAGGGACCTAGTGGGCAGGGACCTAGTGGGCAGGCTACATGGTGCCATTGCTCTTCGGAAGAGGCTTGGGGTTGCTCTACCCTCTTCCCTGCTCTGGAGTCCACCGAACTGGTTTGTTTGTTCGTTTTTCCGTCTTGTTCGTTTTTTGTCTTGTTCGTTTGATTTTCTGGTCTTCCAGAGACTCCTTTAGTGAACTCAGTTTGTCACCTTTCTATACAGTCTCACCTTTCTGTACAATCTCGGCTTTCTATACAATCTCGGCTTTCTATACAATCTCAGCTTTCTATACAGTCTCGGCTTTCTATACAGTCTCAGCTTTCTATACAGTCTCAGCTTTCTATACAGTCTNGCTTTCTATACAGTCTCAGCTTTCTATACAGTCTCAGCTTTCTATACAGTCTATCTCAGCTTCCCCCTCCTCTTCTTGCTTCCTCAAAATCAAGTTTTTCCTTTGAAAACACAAAACCAAACAAAGCAAACCCTGGCAACTCCAGTTAGCCTCTTCAGTGCTCTCCGTGAGCAGGTGACACTCGGACCCCGGCGCCTTCCCTCCCACTCTCTTTCTTTGGGATTCTCTGTCCTCCTGTTGCTGGGAGAACAGAAAAGAGGCCGGCGTGCCAGTGTGCCAGTGTCAAGTGTCTCCTTCAGGGCCTCCGAAGCATCTCCACACAGAGTGGCCACCGTCCAGACCTGCTCTTCCTGTTCCATCCAGTTCACTTTTCCACATTCCTGATTCCTCCCAACCCCTAACCTGAGATGTGGACCAGAGAGAGACATAAATATCCTCATGCCCCATCCTCTCATGCCCACCTCTGAAACCTGCCTCCTGTCATCTGCATCACGCCTTGTGTGGCAACCTGTGCGTGCAAATCAATGCCTGCATGCTTATCCACACCACCTAAGAACAGCAGGGTAACGCCCCTAATCCACACTCAGCTAGACCCCAGGCCTCAGCTGTTTAGGACTTAGTATATGAGGTACCAGGCCCAAGAGTCTTGGGTATGGCCTCAGGCTCTTTCTAGCCTCTAAAGCCCCACGTAATGGTGAAGACACAACACATTAGTGCAGATGAAGAGCTACTTTATTTAGTGAGGATCACAGGATGAATCATGCCAGATGGGAAAAGAGATTAAGCTCTGTGAGGAGAAGGCAGACATAATTTTCCAGGATGTGGGCCCCTTTCTGTGAGCCATGGGAAACTGGACAAGAAGCAGGAGGCTGAGCAGCGAGAAATGATTCTGTTGGGAGAAGAATTTGATCAGGAGGTGAGACTTGAGTTCAGTGACTCTTACTGGTACTGTCCCATCATCAAACTGGCCTGATTAGGGGAAGGAGGCATGCAGAGACCCAAGGACAGGATCTCAGCCATAAGGAGCCTGTTTGTGCATGTGCTTGCACTACGTAGACTTGACTGTAGTGAATATGTGTATGTTTGCAGATATGTATATGTATAGTGATTTGAGACTGCGTGGGTCTGTATCGCTTATGTATCTGGTGTGTGTGTGTGTGTGTGTATGTTTGTGTTTTTGTGTGTGTTCTCATGCTTGCATGCCTATGATGGTGATGTGTGTGTGTGAATCTGTGATGATGATGATGATATGTATACATCCATGATGATGCCTATTTCTCCTTGTCGTTGTGTTACTATAGCACCTGTGTCTCTCTTCCCCTGTTAGCTTTTCTGTGGACCTTTGTGTGTACTTCTCTCTGTGTTCAAGTGAAAGCTTGTCTCTCTTTAGATATTTCTATGACTTGGTTCTTAGATGTTCCCCTAAGGGCACAGATGTTAATGGCCTGGTCCCCATGGGGGCAATGCTGAGAGACAGTGGATCCTGTGGGAGTGAGGTACTAGGGAGGGGGAGATCTTTAGGTGACTGGGGCATGCCCTCAGAGTGAACTGTGGAATTCTACCTCTTTCTGTCTCTCCTTTTGCTTCTTGGCTGCTAAATGAATGTCTTCTTCCACTATAACCCCTGCCTTCTTATGTCCCCAAAGCAATGGAGAAATTGGTCATGAACTGGGTTTGTAAAACTGTGAGCCCAAGAAACAATTTTATCTTTATAAGCTGATTATCTTAGGTCTTTCATTAGAGTGATAGATAGCTGACTAATACTGATGACATTGTCCCTAGATCCTTGTTTCCGTCTAGAAGGATAATGGCCAATCCTCAGATATGGAGGAATGTGGAGCAGTCCTCACCAGCTCAGCCAAGGTAGCCTTCCTTCCTGGGAAGCCTAAACTTTGATGACAAACTGTAGTCCATGGATCAGTAATTCTGGACAACAACAACAAAAGCAAAAAAGTGAGATTAGAGGCATGTTCTGGTGGTGAAGGAGTCAGGCATGCTCACCACTCCCAGGAATGTCAGGGGGAGGCTGTGTCTCCTCCAGCCAGCTCAGCTGTTCTCAGGTCAGGCTGAGAGAAGGAGGAGGAGGAGGAGGAGGAGGAGGAGGAGGAGACAGGCTTTATCTCAGACTCACCTGGATCATTTATGGGAACAAGGGTACATCCAAAGAAGGAGGGACGAGGCCAGTGAGACCCAGCTGTCCCATGACGTGCAGGGACAAAACTCCTCGGGGGAAACTGATGCTTCTTCAGAGGGAGAGAGGACTTACCGGCAACGTTGTGCACCAGGGTGACATCCAGACCGCTGAGAATCCCATTGACCAGAGGACATACCTGACCCGGATCAGAGAGAGGAGTTAGGTTCAGAACCTCCTGCGAAGAGACTTTTGAAGGGGCAGCATGCCCAAGGTGGAATGTCACTGGATAGTTTCTATAGCCCAGAAGAAACCAACCAGTGTGTTTGGCTGTGTAGAAATAAGTAACATAGACAGCTGAGTCCCAGGATAGATGGATTAATGGATGGCTTCATTTCTCATACAGGGTAGCTGGGTTAAGTTCACACCAGGGCTCTCTTTCAGTCAGAGAAGCTTTAAGACCCATGGAGAAGGGAGTTGGCACTTCTTCTGATTCCTTACCTTGCCCTGGATCAGCTCAGGAAGGACTTTAGTCAGTATCCCTGTCAGGTTGTCTAAAAAGCTTTGAACAGGAGTGACTCTGGAAGAGAAAAATCATAGATGTGGCTCAGAGGCTGGGGTTGGACTTGGGTAGTTCAGCATCTACTATGCACACTCAGTCTTGGCCCCTCCCCAAAACTGAGACCAGGCCTTTCCCACTCATGTCTATGCAGATAGACAGCAAGGAACCTCTTACTCATCCACCCACTGTTCACACTGCTCACACTGTTCACACACGTCATCCCACACTGCTGTCTCTGGGTGGGAGATGCTAGTCCTTTGGCCTCACCCATTGAGCAAGGTGATTTTCAGGCTGCCAGGGGAGTGGGTGCAGTCACCAAGAACCAGATGAATCCTCTCCTGATTGTCTTTCACGGCCAAGACTTCTGCGGTGATGTTCAGCTTCACAGCCAATTGCAAAAGACTTCCAACTACGGGCCTGCCAGAAAAGGAGGAGACATCATTACTAGCTAGCATCTGTCCCTCCCCTGCATTTCAAGGCGAGGGGGTTTCTTATTGTTAGGAGTGCCAGTCTCACCTTACCCTGTATTTTTCACCATTGTTCTCATCTCCCAAGTAGGAGAGAGCAAGGTTTAGAGAGGTTAAGCCATTTGCTACGTGGCAAAGTTTGCTCACTGTACCAGCCACTGTGCTAAGGTTTGAGACCCAGGTGCTTGCAGCTTCCCATTGCCACCAAGCTCTCCCTGTGAGCCATCCCCTTGCCACCCCCTTCAGACCCACTCACATATTCACGTTGAGTGTCAAGCCCAGGGGGATGGTGACATAGAGACGATGACCATCAGGGCTCTGCACAAGGCCAAGTTCCAGCAGCTGCGGATCAGTGATTTTTATGCTGTTCACGGAGGCAACATTAGAGGGGAAAAAAAATGAGGGTCTCAAGTCTTAAACCTGGAAACCATTTTTTTCCCCACACAAATTTATCCATGTCAGAGAGAGTTGGCGACCGGAGGTGAGGAAGACAGGAAGAGAGTTTTTCCGGCACACCCATCTTCCTTCAATTCTGCCTGAACTGAACCCAACACACAAGGTCCTCTCTCCATCTCAGGTCTAGAAGGTATTTGAGGAAAGACTGTGCATGATAGTACAGAGGCATCTAAAGCAGGTGGATGGTTCCGTAGGTTAAGGTGAGATGGGTGGTCGGGTTTACAGAAGGGTGGATAGAGAGGCAAGTGGGTATAAGAAAGGAGGGACTGTCAATACACACATAGAAGATACACGGGCAACTACAATAAGCCCTGCCCAAGACTTATGGCTGAAATCACTAGTTTTGTCACACTCTTCAGTAGCAGGTCAGGCCTCAGTACTAATCACGGTGATTAAAGAGCAGAAGGTGGAAAGAATGCGAAAGGGTGGGAGGAAGCCTTCCCGGACCCATCCATGGGGTCCTGCTCACCTCCCCTGGTCTTCTCCAGAGGCTGCTCTCCATCTCACAGATGGAGAAATCAAAGCCAGGAGACCAGGTGCCTGACCGCAGGCCATCCAGCACTGACGTCTGTCTGTCTGACTATCTCTAGGTCAGGAAGCAAAGGCTTAAGAGGCTAGGAATCTTCGCAGTGGCTTGGGTCCAGTCTTACTAAGGACTCAGGTTTGGGTGTGTGCTCACTGCGCCAAGTTCCCCATTGTGGCTTTGTGCCTAGGAAGCTGTCATGGGAAGGACCATGTCAGGTCTCAGGCACAGGTGATGCAGATGAGGAGGGTAGCCTATGACCGTTCACATTCCCTTGGTGGGATGGACACAGTGGGTGGCAAACCTTAGGGCTTCTCTGAGTTAGATTCCTGACTGCATCACCCTAGCTGTGTGAGCACAGGCACATGTCTGTGCCTCAGTTCTTTCCATCTGAGAACTGAAACTGACATGGAAGGCTTGTCACGGGGATAATAGCTTCTGCTGGGGACCAGGATGTGCCTTAGGACTGGGGGCTACTACAGGTGTAAAAGGACCACTGTCCCTGCCAGTGTGAAGAGAGGCCTGGGATGAGCCCTGGCTTTATGCTCAGCCCATCCTTCTCCCTCTGTAGGACTGGCCAGGACTTGTGTTGTTAGTGGGAACCAAGTCCCTCTGTGTGGATACTCACTCAAGGATGTTGTTCAGGAGAGGAACGGAGGACGTCAGTTTTCCCAGCAGACCCCCAACAAGGCCATTAGAATTGCCCCCTCCAGACTTTATAACATCCAGGAGTGGAATATTTTCCAAAATGCCCAGCAGCCCCCCAGAGAGCAGGCCACCACTGAGAGCTGTAAAGGGGGAAAGAGCTTCAGACATCATGTCTGCCAACTTCAGGTCCTTGCCTCCCCTTCCTCTCTCATACTTGCCTTCCTGGTATTGGGAAATTGGATATATTAGAGCACACATGTTAAAACACACACACATACACACACACACACACACACACACACACACACACACACACACACACACCCCTGAAAGGGACTGTCATAGACTCACCATCTGTGAATCTTCCAGCAAGAAGATCTGTGGGATTTGAAGGCAGTGCCGGGCTTACAGCCAAAGGCAGATCCTGAGCCAGGGGCAACAGCTGGCCCTGGTTCAGTGGCAATGGCAGGCCCTGGTTCAGTGGCAAGGGCGGGCCCTGGTTCAGTGGCAGGGGCGGGCCCTGGTTCAGTGGCAATGGTGGGCCCTGGCCCAGAGGCAATGGCAGGCCTGCCAGCTGGGCTGTGCTCTGGGCCAGCAGCCCACAGAAGACAACGAGGCTCCCAGCTAGAAACATCTCTCTTGGTGTCTGCAGACAGAATGACAAGTTCTCTGTGGTTCAGCTATCAGAGGAATCTGTGCACTGTGTACCCTGTCCCCAGGGGATGGCATTGCCATTGTTCCCCGACCCCAGGGGCTGATAACTAGCAATAATAACTAACACTGCCGTAGTAGTCTGTCCCAGGCCACAGGCTGATGGGTTCAGTCACCAACTTCATTGTCACCACATCCTCAGATGTGGGCACAGACAACCCCTACTGCATGGTTGGAGCACAGGCCTAGTGACTCTAGGCAGTTTCCCCGAGGTCACTAGTTGCAGCTGTGAGAGGCTCCGAAGCCATTCCTGCCTAACCCAGAAGCTTCTGTTTAACTAAGTGACCATCAGGTTTACTCTGGGGCTGTGGGATGTGACTGTGGTGGCCTGACCCATTGCCCTCAGCCCTGTTCTTCAGTGTGGATGACAAGGATCCTGCATGACCTGAACTGCTAGGCCCTCATCCCTGCCCAGGGATGGCTCTTTGGTCTGTTTTTCAGGCCATCATGGCATTTGAATATCACATGAGTACAGGTAGCCTCTCACTCCATGATGGTCATTTTGTTAAACTTTCTTCCTAGAGTTTTTACTTAGGACACACACGGAATGAGCTCACTCCTCTATCAATGTCACCCTCTCCAGGAAAGATGAATGTGGGGCCCAGTCCCTGCCCCCAATCATGGCCAGCTCTGTGTTTCTTGTAAGATCCCCAGTTAGTGACACTCCAGTCTTCCAGCACCAGCCTACAGTGAGAGACCTGGGCTTCTGCTACCTGGAGCATCTGTGGAGAGGAGGAAGGGGCAGGTCTCACCTGAGTCTCAAGGTCTCAGTGGCCGTCCTGGGTTCCTCTCCTATCACTTTTGCCAAGGAAGAATTTCCTGCTTTTATAGAACGGCAATTGGGAAACTTGATAGTGGATGATGGGCTTAGAGATAATTCCAATTTCTGTACTGTAGAAGTGTCTTTCAGGGCCCTCCAAAGTAAATAATTGTCAATCATATTAACAGGTGAGTCAGCTAAGCTGCTCGGTCCACAAATTAAACAAGAAAATTTGAGATGGAGGCTTACTCAAGACTTCACGGTTTCACACATGAGGCATAGGTTGGAGACCCATGCTCACAAGTGGCAAGGGGATCAGATTTTCAGTGTTGAAAGGGGCAGTCCAGCCAGAGCCCTCAGGAACCTTTGTCTTGCTCTCATCACTTGTAACCTCTCGCCCCCCCCCCCCCAGCGGCCTATCTCAGCCAGTCTGGATAGGAAGGGAACCACGAGCCTGCCGAGCTCCCCTGACCTAGCCCCCCCCCCCCAGGCTCATTCTTTCTACAGTTGGCAAACTCTCATTCCCACAGTGTTAGGAATCAAACTACATTTGCCCTCTCTATCTTGAGACACCCATAAATTTTATATGTGTGTATATGTGTACAAGGCAGGTGTTTTCTTTTAAAGAGCGCTGGTGTATGTAGATGCTCATAAGATCTTGGGATAGCACAAAGGGTTCTGAGGGTAAAAGACAGAGTTAGAAGCCAACTCATTGGATCGTAACAGCGGAGAAGCACTGCCAGGAGGGAATCCTGCCAGGCTCTAGCCTGTGCCAGGTTCACTCATCCTGACAAGGTGGGGCTTGGGTTTCTACAGTGGGAAACTGGGGCCTGATCCCTCTCCATACTTGCTCTCCATTTCGATTTCCCACACTACACTTCCCAATCTGTATTCTGGAAACATCTTTCTGGTTGGCAGGCTTGAGGGATCTTGCAGCCTTCTGGTCTCTTAGCCGTATCTTTTCCTCAGGTAAAGTAATGAAGCATTGTTCTCCACTACCTAGGCCTGTGAAGTCCATTTTGAGGAGTTAAAAACCGAGTCAGGGATAGGCCAAGGTCTTGAATTAAGAACAGCCGGGCCGTGCTCTATAGTGTGGGATTGCTTTGAAGCCACTATAAAGTCCAGGCTGACCTTCAGTATATCCTCCTGCTAAGACTCCTGAGTGCTGGGACTACAGGCATGCCCCTATGCCTGGTCTGAGAGTAGGTCTTGCTCTGCTCAGGGTCTTTGGGTAAATCGAGGTAGGTAAGGCCTGGAAAAGACCTGGGATTGTGTGTTCAGTGAATAGAAATCTCTGAAGTCAGGATGCTGGGTATGGGTTATGGCAGAAAGCATGGCAGGTTGGCCCCTAGCTGTATGCTGATCTTTCAGGCCACTCCTCATGGAAGCTCCTTCTTTCTGCATAAGATGAAGATGGCCTCACACCTCAGGGTCTCGGGGAGATTCTCTTGGGGAGCTGGTGCGCATCTTGCTTGGTAACATAGGTGTCCACACAGTTCTCAGATTTACCTGCTATTTCTGATAATATTTTATTCATTTACAGAAAAGTCTTCATTCTTGTCTCAGGGGTTTACTTGTACCAAGGTATACAGAGGTTTGGCCCTGATCTTGCCTAGAAAAACAGGGATGTCACCTGCCACCTGGCTTCTTCCAAGTTAGCATTTATCATTTACCGTCTCCTCCTTGGACACACATTATCTGTGCCCCTTCCCTTTATAGGCCTCAGGCAGAACTATGTGGGGTTGGGGAGTGGCTGTTAGCCCAGCTGTTGTTCCCACCTAAGCCCTCTGGCTCACTGTCTTTCCTTGGGTCATTCATTGTCTTGGCCCTGGGCAGGAGTGTGGGCATAGGCATTCTCTGTTCTTGACATGTCTGTGGGGTTTCCTGAGTCCATCCATACTGAGTTCTGTCTTGGAGGGAGTGTGTGATACCTTTGGGGCCCACAGAAACTGTGTTCTCTTCTTGTTTCTCTTGGAGTCTCCCACCTCTACCCCAACATAGGGACCAGTCTAGTCTTGAGGGTGGGAACTCTTTGTTTCACACACTTAGATGTTTGCTTTTGTCACTCTGTCCTGAGTTTAAAGAGTCCAAGAGCAGGCAAACATATCAAGGGAACATTTGGTGAAGCTCGTCTCTTCTTTCCGTGTGAACTTGTATGGACTGATGCCTCACTCCTGCTTCTGCTGGCATTGTTCTTTGAGGGGGTTCCATGCCCTGCACGCTTGCTGCTCCAGCATGCACTCTCCTGAGCAGTTACCCAGCAGCAGGACACACAGATAAGGTTCCTGACCCAGCTTTCCCTTACAGGTGATGCTGAGAGCTCTACTGTGCTCCACAGAAACTGTGGGTGGCCTCCTTCCCCTCCTTCCCATACACTGCATTCAGGACCCTGTACTGGTGGTGTGTGTGTATGTGAAGCACAGTTTTGTTTTGGTTCTTAAATTAGCCAAGAACAGAGAGAGATAATTTGCTGATATAGCTCACTGCTCACTGTGCCCTGTGCCCCCACTCACATCGGCTGCATTTTTTTTTAAAGAGCAGAGCTGAGTTTTCTTGTTAAAAGAATACAGCTTATCTCAGGTTCATGCTCTAGAACATAGGAAAGAGATACAGAGGAGATAAATTTGGGGAGGTTTTCAGAAGTGTGTGTGTGTGTGTGTGTGAGAGAGAGAGAGAGAGAGAGAGAGAGAGAGAGAGAGAGAGAGANGAGAGAGAGAGAGAGAGAGAGAGAGAGAGAGAGAGACAGAGAGACAGAGAGACAGAGAGACAGAGAGACAGAGACAGAGAGACAGAGAGGAAGAGAGAAGAGGAAGAGGATGGTGGAAGGGAGAGAGAGCATAATATGAGAAAATGGATCTAATGGATCGTCTCAAGCACTGTTAGCCATCGGCAAACTTCCTTGCCTTGAGACTTTTTTCTCTAGCATCAAGAGCAAACAGGAGCGAAAGTCTCGAAGACACTGGGGACTTAAGTCACTTGTCACAATCCTTTGAGGGAAACTGAGGTTAAGAGAAGACTGTGACCTGCCTGAGGTGACCTCATTGGGAGGGAGGTGACAACAGGCTGCATTGCTTCAGTGCTTTTCAAGGACAAATTTGCAGTCTTCAGTCCCAAAAGCCCTGGCCCTGTTCTCTGGAGGCCTCCCATGGGTCGCCACGTCAGCAGGCTCAGGATTCTAAACCCGGCAGGGCTCATTAGTAGCTGGGTGAGTCTGGGAAGTCGTTTTCTTCTGTATCCTTTCCCACCTCTTTCTTTTGTTTTATTCAGTTTTGAATTGAAAAGACATGGTAATAATTCAAGCTAAAAGTCTACTGCCTTAGAGGACTTCAGAGTGTGAGCTACATCACTGTTAGCAACAGGAACCATAAGGGAAATCTCGAGAACATTCTCAAGGCTTCTTCTCTTTGAGCTAGGTCACCTCACCTAGAGTTAGCTCCAGACACCTCCCAAGGCTGCGTGCAGGAGGTTAATGTGTGGGGAACGTGGTATAGCTCTAGTTACATGCCCGATTCAGAGCCTGCCTGGACACCAAAGGGCAGAGAAGGCTTAAGGTAGGCCATGGACAAAAGTTCTATTTGGAGATTACATTTCTGTTTTCAGCATCCCCCATTGTGGACCCAGAGAGCATCAGAGGGCTCTGTATTCAAACAAGCTCTTCTGGGAGCAAGTGTGATGGTTTGGTCTCTGGCTCTGTGAATTGGAAAACACAAAGAGGCATCTTGATGGAGCCCTTAAGACAACCCAGAAGGTGCCAAGAGGAATGCAGACAAACGCTATCCCTCAGGGAAGAAGATAGCCTTGTGGCCTAGCCCTCCTGTGTTTGTTCTTTGACTCAAGAGCAGGAAGAACCCTGTAAGCCAAAGGCTATCGAGTGGAATGTTCAGGAGCATGGCGTCTAGGGTTGCAAATACCCGGTGAAGCATTTCGGATTAGGGAATTTGAATTGAAAGATGGAGACAAGAAGTTCTCTGGCCCTCTTCTCATCTCCGAGTGGTTGACACTTCCTTGTTTGAGCTTCTCAGTTCCACTGAACCCTGATTTTACCATATTCCCCTTGGGCGGGAGGGAAGTCATGGGGAGGTCTTAGGAGGGAGGAAGGGGAGACCTTGGGATGGGGGTTCACAATTAAGAGTGTGAGCTTTATGATCCACCTGCCTGCATATGATTAATAGGGTTAGCAGGGCTGACAAGGCCAGTTCCTCTCTGTGTGACTTGAGGCAAACAGCTTTCTCTTTCAGAACGTTCATGTGTAAACTGGGTGACATTTTTGTATATCGCAGGGTTGCTGGTGAGGCATTTAATGAGATGCTGAAGACTTGTCGAGTGATTACTTATTTATAAAGATTTATTTTTATTTGTGTATGTGTATATATACCATGTGTATGCCCATGGAAGCCGAAAGAAGGCACCGATTCTCCTGGAGCTGGAACGTCAGGCAGCTGTGGGCCATGTGCTGTAGGTGCTGGGACCTGAGACTGGGACCTCTGGAAGATCAGTAAGCACTCTGAACTATGGAGCTATCTCTCTAGCCCATGTTACTATTATTAATATGTGTGACATTTATCCTTAACTTGTGATGGATTAGGATGGAAATCAGCATTCAATTTTGAGTAGTTAACAAATAGTTAACAGCGAATTCCACAGCCTTGAATAAACATTTTCCACATGGAAAACATCTTGCAGGTGGTTTTCCATGTACTTCACACACTGGTGCTGCCTGCTAAATAGGACCCTGGTGGGGGAGCTGGCAGAAGGACTGCAGTAGTGGAGGGGGGATTGCAACCCCATTAGAAGAACAACATAGGCTGGCTTGACTACCCAGTTCTCCCAAAGTCTAGACCACCAACCAAGGAGTGTACCCGGAGGGACCCATGGCTCCACATACATATGTAGCAGAGACGACCTTGCCTGACAGCAATGGGAGGGGAGGCTCTTGGTCCTGGGGAGGTTGGATGCCTCAGAGTAGGGCAACTGGGAAGTGGGATATCATATGAGATGTAAACGAATGGAATGATTAATAAACAAACAAACAAAGAAACACAGTATGATTAGAAAAAGGTATACACACAAATGGTTGAATGAGTTTCCCACAGACTGTACTCTTCCCCCACAGCCAGTATCCAGGTTAAAGGATAGGCTGTCACCAGTTCTCTAGAAGTCCCTCCCTGTTGCCCAGCCCCACCCTAATGTAATCCCCCTGACCCCCAGCAATGTGCATCAGCTGTGATGTCTTCGACTTCTGTGCCACTGGAGCTGCAACACAAGCTCTTCAGGTCTGGCTTTTCTGATGCAATTTTGGAAGATTTGCTCGTATGGCCGGCCGTGTGAAGGGGAGTGTTCTTTTCATCACAATTGCTAACACAGGCTGTGACTCTCTTACCTCCCGACCAGTCTGTCCATCCTTGGGACATTAGGGAACATGGCTACTTTACAGCTATTGCATGCATTGCTGCCATGACACCTTTGCCTTTTGACAGTTCGTGGTGAACCTGCCCCATTACTAAGCAAAGCTCAGCTTGCCTGAGTGTTGCCAGTTTCCTAAAGTGGTGGGGCGATTTCCCTGATGTCAGCAGCGTGCCATGGGCTATGCCGAAGTTTTATTTCTACAAGGGCCCAAATGGCAATGCCCTTTGTCTGAGACACAGAGAGTGAGTCTCCAGGTTGGGAGTTACCCACTATTTTTACTCTGAACCTATTCCGTGTCTTGCTTTGGGGCTGGAGACACCAGTTGCTCATGGACTCACGCCTTTATAGAGCTGAATCCGGTCTGATTTAGAGTCTCTTTTGCATTTCTGCTCTATTATGTTTTCTATCTACCCCCTGGGAGCCAGCAACAGACATGGCACACAGTAAGCGCTCAACTAAACCTAGATGAGCAAACGAGTCTGATTTCTCCCTGTTTCAAGCCGGGTCCCTGGCTGCAAACAACAGGCTATCGCGGGCATTCCTCTCCATTACTGGGATGATGAGCAAACCAGGACTACTTGCTCTAAAGCTTGAGGTGGGGGTAGAGGGTGGTGTGTAGGGGTGGTGTGTGTGGGGGGTTGGGGTGTGGAAGTATGTAAGGGGCTGGCGTATCCTTCAGGTGATGTTGATGTATCCTTCAGAGTTAGAGTTTATTGTTGGAAAGGACAGGATGTTTTGGGACCTGTGGGTCATTTTTTCCAGGGGACAGCAGAAGCCACACATTGAGAGAGACTTAAGGTCTCAACCAGAAGTACCCCTTCTGACCAATGGCAGGCAATGGGAGGCTCCTTGAGCCTGGTAGCGGAGACTTGACTGATTCAGGGTTGACCCAGATTATGAGCAGCCACCTGTTCTGAAAGGAGAAAGGATGTCTAGGTTGCTAGGTGATCCTTCTAATCCCCAGGTCCATAGAGAAGGGGCTGCTTCCCCACCTATCCTCAAGGGCTGGGGCCAGGAACATTCTCTTCCCATCACTTGTTCAGAAAGATGTCCCTTGACAAATGACTTCCTGTCCTCTATTTCCAAGACTGTGAGCTCCACCCATGCAGGGGGCTGAAGAAGTTCAACTGTCCCTGAAGCAGGGGTTGTCTTGAGTTTAGACAAGGGAGTGTCTGCCCTACTGGACGTGCAGAGCTTTTGGGGGAACCTAGAATCTCCAGTCTGGTGACTTGGTAGAGTACAGTCTAGTTGGCTACAGCCCCTTCTATTATCCCCACTCACACGGTGGGTGAGCATTGCAATAGAATACTCATTCTATGTTCTCACAGCACATGAGAGCTGTGGTTCCTCCCTCAGTTTCAAGGAGGTCTCCTGGGATAGACATCAACACTCACCTACTAGGTCTTTCAACAGCTTCACATCCAGCTGCCGGAGGATCTCACCAATCAGAGGACAGACCTAGACCCCCAGCACAGACAAGAGGGTCATCCAGGGATAAGAAAGAATTGAGGTCTCTGAGGCAGGGGGACACTAACACCGCTGGATTCCAGCAGGCCCCAGCCAACCACAGGAGGCATGCATAGTACACCCATGTCTACCTCCTGGAGCCCCATGAGTCTATGAGGTGGGGACTTCAACTGTGCTTGTGCTACACACAAGAACACACTGGGGGAGGGCTGTCCCTTGCCACTGGCTACTGATATTTGCTGTCAGATTCCACACCCCAGCAGCAGAAGTTCTCTGCTAAGTTACTTAGATGTGTATCTCGATTCTTAGACCCACCGATGGCTGCAGGGAAGACAGTTGTTTCCTTAAACTTACCTGACTTTCTACCAGATTTGGGATAACTCTCCCTAGGCTTTCTCTGAGGTTATGGAGAAAATGTTTCATCTTCGGCGAGGCTTCCCTAGGAGAAGAGGTGGGAATTTAGGGCAGAATGAACCAGCCCAGGCTACACCAAGGCTGGGAAGTATGTGCTGAACACGCTCTTGAATTCTTATCTGGCCATCTAGGGAGGTATTCTTGTTGTAACAGTCAATGGGGACTCGGAGGGGTGATGTGACATGGCCAAGGTCACATAGGAACAAGTGCCAACTCTTATTAGGACCATGGCAGGTGAGCACCAGAGCTCATGGTCTTCCCCTACACTGTCAATGTCTGCCACGGTCTAAGCTGTTACCACAAACCTGATGCTTACGAGGGCAGGCATCCATGAAGTGTCATGGTTCAGCATTTGGAAATTACAGAGAGAACTCAGCACACCCCTGTTAATGGCCACAGAGCCAGGCAGTGGTGAGGGTAGAGGGGCCCAAAAGGCATTTCTGAATTTGTACTCCCCCCCAAAGGCTTTGGAGCAGGACCTTAGGGGAAAGAGCAGAGTTCCACCTTCAAAAGGTATTTCTGCAGTGGGTTGATAATGGGATGAATAAAGGAAACACAGGGAGTGGGGGCAGGGACAGGAGGAGAAAGTTCTAGCAAAGGGATGAAGTCTGCTTTGGACTTAAGACCTGTGGGGATATGAAGCCACGGCCGTTCATGAGGCAGGACTGTCCTGGGGGAGCAGAAGGCCTTACTCAGTGGACATGGATGCACCCCCACTGCTGGGCTCCATTCGACACCTGCCCATCACCAGCTCCCTCCGGCCAAACTCATCTTTCTCCAACCAGGACTCTGCAGCGAGGCCCATGCAGGCATGTGTTTTGATGATATTCGAATTGAAGGGCCTGTGGTAAGATAGGAGGCAGGAGTGATTGCGTGGATGGAAGTGGCGGTGACCAGCAAGAAGTGTGGCAAAGCCAGGCGCTGCTCACCATCTTCCTAACAGCCCACACCCACTAAGCCCTAGGTGAGGAAAGAGGAACTGGTCGTGGGCCTCAGTGACTTCTATGCTTGATTTTCTTTTTCTGGTGTTAGAGATGGAAGTAAAGCCTGACATGTTAAGTGCAGGCTCTCCCACAGAACCGTGCCCACTCTGTACTCCCAGACAGGAGTCTTGGGAATTTAAGAATTGAGAGTAAGCCACTATTTTAAGCGCCTTTTTTTTTTTTTTTTTTAAATTTTTTTTTTGGTGTAGCTGCAGCTCCTGTTTCCCTTACAGGAAGTCTGAGTAGAAAGGGAATGAGCAGAGGGACAAGAGGAGGAAGACCTAAACCCCTCCTTTCTCTCATGGGACACAGTTGCTGACATCACATGGGTTTGAATGAGCCAATGACCCCGTCCACTGAGATTGTCGTCTCCACGGCAGCAGCAGAAAACGAAGTTCAGGGAATAGTGACTCATTCCAGGTCATGACTGGAGTTCAGGTTGGGGGTCATGAAAGGTCTGAACATCCTAGTCTGCCACCCCCACTGCACCCTGAGCTTCCAGGTCCCCGAGAAGGAGGGAAAGTATCCCCAAGAAGCTGCTTGGTTTGGTGGGACTCACAGTTTGAATTCAATGTCAAATTCGAGTGTGATGTTTGCGGAGAACCACTCTTTGGGGAGAGCCATCTGGATGCCACCACAGTCCAGCTGCACATTGGTGATGTTGATGCTGTAAGTGGGAAAAAGCAGAGAGCCCCACCAGGATGAGGGAGGACAGCTCAGAACAAGGCCAGTCTTGTCTGCAAGGAGGGTCAGGTGGTAGAGCCTGGGGTGAATGTTCTGACAGGCTGGGCAGCCAGCTGTGGAAGGGCTCCTGGAGCATTCCCCCACAGCTGTGGATTGTGTAGCACAGAACCAGACATTGACAGCAGCCATCTGAGGACTCTGAGGCTCTTCGCAGACTGAGGCCCTATCATCTGTCCGGGAGGCCACAGGGAAGCTCCTTGACTTTCCCACACACTATACCTCCAAATTTTTATCTGCAAACCACCTTGGCCTATTTGCAATGGATATCCTGAGTTTGACGACTTCTGCTGCTCATACTGCCTCATCCTGAAGATGCTTCCATTCCTTCCTGGGCTCAGTGCTGTGATCTTGGCCTCTCTTTAGACTATTCTTCATGAGGCAGCCTGAGTAACCTTCATATCACCCCTTGTACCCTGATACAAACTGTACACAATGACCTGCAGGGTCTATACACATTTGCCTTATGATGCTGGTTTCCCTACCTCTCAGCCCACAAGGAGGCACTCTCTTCTCTGAGCACACTGATCTATATCTTCTCTACTCAGGGCCTTTGCACCTACAGCCTCTTCTTCCCAGACTGTGTCTCATATCCCTCATGTCATTTGCCTTTTTCTCTTCATTCAAGGCTCACCTCTTGGACAGGTCCTGGTCAGCCCCATCACTCCCACACTCACCTTGCTAGATTTGTTTTCATGGCATGTCCCTTCACCTGAAATTCGTTATTACTCTCTGAGGCCTAGTCCGCTGGGATGGACGCTTCCCACAGGCAAAAGTCAAAAGCCTTGCTCATAGCTTTATTCTCAATGTGAGTGATACTCAGTAGATATTTGGTGATAATTGTGACATTTGCTAAAGGAATGACTAAAAAGGGGGCGATTTGGGCTGCATGTTTCACTGGAAAACCCTGCTGGTGAGGAAAATCCTGCTAGTGACTACTGTGGTTCATCCAAATGGAGACAAATGAGGAATTCAGGTCAAGAGAAAATGCAGAACATTTCGGGGGCAGAGCAGGCAGAACTGTTGAGGGCAGGTAGAAGGGTCAAGGGAGCAGTCTTAGTGGCTGTGGGTAGCATGTACCCAGTTCTGCCATGGGAACCCCCATTACCGAGGGTTATATATCTCCTGTGTTGACCATAAAAGTTCTGTGCAGGACTGTCAGAGTCCACTGCATCTCCTGTGGGTGGGACCATCCCTATGACTGTTTATCTGTTGAGGGCCCAAGGTTTGTGGTTAAGTAGTCCACTCCTTACACAGAGCCACAAGTGCTATGTCCCACTTGAATGGAGATTCAAGTGTCTGGCTGCATCCTTGGTCTCCTTTGATATCCTGGATATTTGTCCAGGCTCTGCTCGGTGTCCCCATTTTACAGGTGAGCTTAGAATGGCCCAACCATTTCTCTAAAGTCAGCAGCAAAGGTGGGCGTTAAGTGCAGACATGTCTGCTTCTGAGCTGTTCTTGCTACTTTCCCTGACTTACCACCTCCCCAACAGCTTCTGCCAGTGGCCCCTAGATTGTTCTCATCTTTAGCTTTGTGCCTTGTCTTCCCTTAATTCTGAATGCCTTCTTCTTTGTGCCTTCTTCCTCAGTCTTGTTCTCTGTTTTGCCCATTCTGCCCTCTGACCATCCCTAGACTGTCCCCCAGAGACTGTAGTAGGAGTCAAGGTCTTACCTGATTTCTTGCTGCTGCTGGAAGTTCATGCCACCAATCAGCCAGCCCACCATCCCTGGGGCCACTGTCCCTGAGACGTTCAGACGGTCCAGAAGGCGCATGCTCTGGATCCGCCCTTCTGCATTGTGCTTCAGGAGGCCCTGTGCAATAACTGGAATTGGAGAAGGGATAGTGATGTGCATATTGCTGTTTAAGAGTGGAGGATGGAGGCAGCAGGCCTGGGATGAACCCAGGGTATCCCTTTTCTGTTGAGCACTTAGTCATGTTTCTATGTTGTGGTGGTTGAATAGATTTGACTTCCATAGACTCATGTGTTTGAATGCTTGGCCATAGAGAGTGGCCTTATTGGAATAGGCGTGGCCTTGTTGGAGGAAGTGCTTCATTGTGGGGCAGGGTTTGAGGTTTCCTATGCTCAAGCTCCACCCAGTGTAGAATCCGAGTCTTGTCCTAGCTGCCCACAGATGATAGTCTCCTGCTGCCTTCTGATCAAGATGCAGAACTCTTAGCTCCTCCAGCACCATGTCTGCCTGGACACTGCCATACTTTCTACCATGATGATAATGAACTGAACCTCTGAAACTGTAAGCCAGTCCCAGTTAAATGTTTTATATATAAGAGTTGCCTTGGTCACAGTGTCTCTTCACAGCAATAAGACCCCAGCTAAGATACATGTCTCCCACAGAGAAGAAACAGACCCATATTAAAACGTTTCCTAAGTGGAAACTATGCCTGAAGATCTCTCCCAGTTGTACCATAAAAACCAGCTAGGAATATATTAAAATTATTTACTATGCAGAAAAAAACCATAAATTCTCAAGGGATCACCTTGAGAAACCATGCTCAAAACTTCCATAGGATTTTATGAGGCATAGTGTAAAATCTGATTACCAACACGCTAAGCCCATGGCCAGGGTCTGCCATTGGGAACATATTCATTTCCTCTAAATATTCAGGGAGATTCAATGTGACTGGAATCAGATGTCTTTCAGAGGAACTCAACACACGGGAAAGTTTATGGGGAAGAATAAAATGGTGGTCAGAAGAAGGAGTATTCCCCAATGAAGCAACAACTAAAGTATTATGTTGCAGAGACAGGTCTGAAAGCAGGTGAGTGCTCACATCGGGAATGTAGTCGATTATGAGATAGGCTGGGAAACTGACTCATGTGGACAAGAATGAGGCTGGGTTTCACTTTTCATGCACAGATGCACATAGAGATAAAAGTCCACTGTGTGCATTAACACCCTCAGCGTGGAAGGTAAAACTAGACCACTGTTGAAATAGACAAGTAGAGTAATTCTGGGATGTGACAAGATCTTGGGCCTCCTGCCTGCTGCACCTGGCTCCCCCCCCCCCAGCACAGATCAGTCTGGTCGTGGCCACTCTGAACTGTCTTAGATGTCTCTGTCTCTGCCTCTGGCTATGCTCTGTCATATATCTATAGTAAATCTTCTCCTCCATCATAAAAGGACTCAAAATACAAGCTATATAATAATATATTGATGTATTGGAATCTGTTCCTGTTTGGCAAAGTCAATAGGCCCCATTTGGGAGGAGCACTGGCCATTTTCTGTTTTGTCTGCACAGTCAACTGTGGATAGGAAATATTTGGAAAAAATTACAACTGCTCTGACCATGTCCATTCTTTCTTGCCATTACTTCCTGAATGAACTGCAACAGTTATTTATAAGTTACTCACATTGTCCCAGGTCTTACAAGTAATCTAAAGATGGTTTCAAGTATAAGGAAGGATCTGCATCAGTTCTGTGCAGACACTGCACCATTTTATGAAAAGGGTTGGTGTATCCAAAGATCCTAGGATCCAAGGGAGAACCTGGAACCAATCCCCATGGGTATCTACTTGCAACTGTATTTGAGATAGTGCTTTCAAGGCAGTAAATATGTTTAAATGAGATCATAGGGTCAGTCCTCATCCAATTGAACAGGTGTCTTTGTAAGAGGAAGATATCAGGTATGTCCTTTTCTGACAGACTGTGAGAAAGTGCCATCCACAAACCATCAAGAGAGGTTCCTCCCCAGAAACCAAACCTGTCATCACCTTTAACTTGAATTTCTGACTAACGGACTACATAAAACCCCCATCTGTTGTTTACGTTCCGCTACCACCACTCCAATCCTAACCCACCTATGGCATTTTGCTTTGGCAGCACTGGCTAGTTGGCACAGGTGGATACCCTCTGGTGGTGGGGAGCATGGGAGGAAACTATGTTCTCTTACAATGGGAATGAGTGTGCATCAGCACAGCCATTTTAAGAGGAGTCCAACAGGTTCAATTAAACAGAGCTTATATCTGTTCTGGATATCTGCATCCCAGAGGAATTCTCCCACGTGTTTTAATGGGGACACTCTCAAGGATGCTTCTCTCTGTGTTGCTTACAGCAACGGGAAGATACAGTCTAGATGGCAGTCCTGAGAGAGCAGCCAATTAAATGTAGGTAACAGAAGGTATGGACTTCTTTGCACTCATCAAGTCAAGCAAGATGCCAGCAGTATAAAGCAGGCATCTTTATCCTGAAAAGCAGTCAGTTGTACAGACACCTCCCGCAAAGGATGCAAACGTGGGTTGCTTTGTTTTGGGAAAGAGTAAAACCAGGCTGGCCTTAAATTCAGAAACTTGCCTGTTTCTGACTCCCAGGTACTGGGATTAAAGGCATGCATGCCACCATGCCCAGCTGGATACAGACATAGAAACACATGCTAAGCACACAGCAGTTCCTGCCAAGGCTGTAAGAGGATGGGAATGAGGATAAAGGAGAAAGAGAAAATGACAAAAGAGATCATGTGCTACGAATTGGAAAAAATTAACCCAGTCTCAGCTTCCTATACTTAAGATCCAAGGGATAAATACATACATACATAGATACATACATACATACATACATATATACATACATAAATAAGAGGCTCATCAGTGAGTGGTGGGGCCCAGACTGTGCCCTCCCCACACCCTATGGACAGGATGCCAAGCCCGGTGGTAAGCTCACTTCTCGCTAGGGTGGACCGGCCATCCTTGTGAGCCTTGGTCAGTCCAGGCCAAGGCTGCTTGGGCAGGGCTGAGGGCAAGGCTAGC
This sequence comes from Mus pahari, assembly GCF_900095145.1. Taxonomy (NCBI): domain Eukaryota; kingdom Metazoa; phylum Chordata; class Mammalia; order Rodentia; family Muridae; genus Mus; species Mus pahari. Next base: position 136,518,666 of record NC_034592.1, on the reverse strand, counting down.
AATCCGAGGAGGAGGACCAGGAGCCTCCAGAGCAGATGCATCTCAGGTGCTGGCACCCGAACCTGCAGGTGTCAGTAATGGTCCAGCAGGGCCCAGACAGTTGGATGTGAGTATGGCCACCCAGATCGATGGGCTTACAGCTGTCTTCGGACAGGTGGCTTCACAGCTGTCCCCAGCATGCTGTGGGAGGTTGTGCAAATGGCTCTGGTAGCTGCTCCCAGGGCTAGCTCACATGGATAGCAGATGCTAAAGGTCAGGCCTGCAGAGGCAGGCTTGGTTGCTTGGAGACACTCATCAAGAGCTACTGTTGGGTCATCCAGCATGAGTCCTCTCCCTGATCCTGGGCATAAGCTACAGGTTGGTGACTCTTCAGTGAGGATGACCAACACAGCACGGTCCCATTGGAATAGAACTTTCTTACTCCATCTTTTCTGGGAGTTGGGGAGGTTTCCAGGATTTATTCATCTCCTAACTGCAAGGTTGTACCCCATCTCCTCACCTGTTTCTCCCTGTAGCAAGCCATCCTACTTCCCAGTGAGCTCACACTTGAGATCTGCCAGCATCTGGCTTGTTTCACATAGCATAAGAGCCTGCTGGTCCATTCGCACCATCAGAAATGGTGGCATTTTCCCCTTTGCAAAGGTTTAATAGCATTCCATTCGCCTCCTGATAAACACTGCAGTCAATGTGAAGACTGCTCCAGTTAACATAGAAGGACAGGTGTCTCTCTGATGTGGGATTTTATTTCTGCTATATACCCAGAAGCAGGCTTGTTAGATTGTGTGGTGGTTTAATTTTGTGAAGCACCTCCAATGTTGTTTTCAATATGACCAATTTACATCCCCAATCAGCAAAGCAATGGGCTCAGTGTTCTCTCTAACATTTGATATCTTTCACCTTCATTTTTAATAGTTTTGTTTATTCTTTGAATATTTCATACACATATTCAGCAGATTTTGATTGTTATCTGCCCTTTACTTCTTCCATCTTCCTTCAGGTCCCATAACAGATCCTGCTCCCAATATCAAAGGTTTTTTTTTAAAATTACCCATTGGGTTCAGTTAGTGGTGCCAATATGCACATGAGTGTGGAACCATCCATTTGACCATGGGCAACCTTCTCTCAGCCATATCTGCAAAGGAAGAGGACTCTCCTAGAAAACATCATTTATCTCAGTTAAGGACAGAGCCTCGTGGACCCCTCCATTCTCTGAGCTGGAATTTCAGCTGATTTGATCTTTGTGCAGACAAGCACAGCTGCTGTGAGTTCATGAGTGTAATGGCCATGTCTTGCCCAGAAGATAGAATTTCATAGCACTCCTCCTCATCTTCTGGATCTTACATCCTTTTCGTCTTTTGTAATGTTCCCTGAGATCCTAGGAGGGATGGATTATAGGTGCATTGCCACACCACCTCCAGTAGGATCTGTGTGACAAGTTCCACAGACTGAGGCGATCAACCTTAAAAGTGGGAAGCCTCCTGGAACTGGTTGTGGAACTCTTTGCCAGAGAAAAAATATTGAGCCGTAGTTCTCATGGCAATCTATCTGTTTTGCTTTCTCTTATTTCTTTTCTTATTTACATGTTCCTGGTAGCCTAGGCCAAGATCTTAAGAGAGAATAATGGGTAAGAAACCATCCCTAGAGATGGGGTCACTAACATGACCTTATCCCCAGGGAAACCAATGCTTTACTTTCTAAATCATCTACAAAACTATTACGATAGATAAAAACTTTCCCAACTATAAAATTTCATATGGCTACACATGTGTCATTGGAGGTGGATTTTGGTATATGGTAAAGAAAGCCTTAACTAGAAAGAATTAAAATAGTTTAATTTTATACATTGAAGATTTATAAAAAAAACCAGGCACTAGATGTTAAATAATAATTGACCATGGGGCTGGAAAGTTAGTTAAGTGGTTAAGAGCATTGACTGCTAAAGATCTATTAACCTGCTACTGGAAATATGCTACTAGCCTTGGACAACAGCCCCCACTGAATACATCCTTTTAGAATTGTTATATTTTAATGATTTACATTAATAATGATGTTACCTGTCCTTTTGCGATTCACTGAATACATAGTTTCAGAGTTGTAATGCTTGGATGATTTTTGTGCTTTACTGTGCCAAATGACTTTTGTTGGTATCTGTAGTTGTTTCACTGGATATAGTTTCTAAGAGATGTAATGTTTGGTTTTTTAATGTGTAAAATTTCCTGCTTGAGAGCTGCAAAATACACTCAGATTCAAACTGCCTCTGTGTTTGTTTCTGTTTGTCACCGCCGAATCCTTACCCACCTAGCTTCGAGGACCCTTATTCCAGGCACCCCCATACCCGACTGGCGTGGTCTGTGGCAGTGCACTAACCACGCACAGCAATTTTCAGCACTTTAACAAACTATGAGTCTTTGTATTTACTGCTGCCGACTGCAAAATGGGATTCTCTGACTAAGGTGAAGGGTTTCACCTATCTATGGGTATAAGCGTAAATATTTAGAAAGCAGTTTGAGAACATGTCCATTTAGCAACACAGTAGTAATAGGTTCCCCTAGGATTTAGGATCCCCTCAGCTATGGGCTTTTGATGAGGTTTTCAGTTTCAGGTGTGAATTACCTTCTGCAGAGCAGGTATCATATCCAATCAGAAAGTGACTGATTCCTCCCGTGACAGCCATACCATCACTGCACCAGCGGGCACATCTTGACTGATGGATTGATATTATAGCCCACAGGGCCCAATACTAGATATTATCATTGTCCCCCACCCCAGAGGAGTAAATTCCACATAGCACCTTCCATCAGTATTAAAGCTAGCCAGCAGGGAAGAAGTTTCTTGGACATTTCCAGATTGATTTGTGTTCTACAACCAAGTGTGGGGTATCTTCAAATTTTAGGTCAGCACACAAAGTGTTGGGTTTCATTGTGGTATGAAATATGGGTTATCACACTTTGTTCATATTGTCTTCCCTCCCCCACTGCTCTGCACCATGTCTCCTGCCCTGTTTCAGCGGCTCCTTTCCTTCCTTCCTTCCTTCCTTCCTTCCTTCCTTCCTTCCTTCCTTCCTTCCTTCCTTCCTTCCTTCCTTCCTTCCTTC
>NC_034592.1:136514087-136515257 GCF_900095145.1 Mus pahari | reverse complement strand
TCTTTCTTTCTTTTTTTTCGAGACAGGGTTTCTCTGTGTAGCCCTGGCTATCCTGGAACTCACTCTGTAGACCAGGCTGGCCTCAAACTCAGAAATTTGCCTGCCTCTGCCTCCCAAGTCCTGGAATTAAAGGTGTGTGCCACCATGCCCGGCCCACATTTTCTTTATTCATTTATCTACTGACAGATCTCTAAGCTGGTTCTGTCTTTTTTCTCTTTTCTTTTTTTACTATTGTGAGCAGGGAAGCTATAAACACAATTGTACAAACATGTCTGTAGTATGTTGACTTAGTGTTATTCAGTGGTAGTTGAGTTATTTGATAATTCTAAATTCTCTCTCTCTCTCTCTCTCTCTCTCTCTCTCTCTCTCTCTCTCTCAGAAGAAAGTTCATACTAGTTTCCACAGTAGCTGCTTGTTTTAGTTGGTGTTCTATGTTGTGAAGAGACACCATGACCATGGCAATTCTTATAATAGGAAACATTGGATTGAGGCTGGCCTATAGTTTCAGAGGTTTAGTCCTTTATCATCATGGTGGAAGCATGCTAACACACAAGCGGACATGGTGCTGGAGAAGTAGCTGAGAGTTCTACATCTGGATCCATGGGCAGTAGGAAGAGAAAGACACTGGGCCTAGCTTTGGCTTCTGAAACCTCAAAGCCCACCCCCAGTGACACACTTCCTCCAACAGTGCCACACCTCAGTCCTTCTCAAGTAGTACCACTCGCTGATGACTAAGCACTCCTCGGGGAGCCTATCAGGACCTTATTCACCACACTGCCCCAGTTTGCATCTCACTATGTAAGTTGTTGCTCCTCTTTCTCATCCTCCGTGCATTGTTGCCATTGTTCCCTCAGTGGGAACCATGGAATCCATTTTCCCTAGGGGGACATGGCATCTCAATGCAGTTTTGAGTTACATGATGTCTGTAGATGTTGAACACTTTTCCTTAGTGTGTATTGGCTATTTGTATTTCTTCTTTTGAGAATCACCTTTTCATTTCATTAACTCATCTATTGATTGGATTATTTTGGTTGATGTTCAATTTTTGAAGTTCTTACAAATCCTACTTATTAATTTCCCATCTGAGAAATAGTCAGAAAAGATTTTTCGATCCAGCGCCTTTCCTCACCCGAGGAGGGGAGTGCGCCCGAGAGCAGTACTAAGGCTTGG
>NC_034592.1:136510812-136514076 GCF_900095145.1 Mus pahari | reverse complement strand
GAGGGGTATGGGAATCTTTCGGGATAGCATTTGAAATGTAAATAAAGAAAATAATAATAATAATAAAAAAAAACAAACCAATACCCAAATAAATAAATAAATAAATAAAAAAAAAAAAAAAGATTTTTCCCCAATTCCATGGGTTGTGTCTTTGCTCTGGTAATGCTTTTCTTTGCTGTACGAAGGCTTTTAAATCTCATATGATCCTATTTTCCCATTACTGGGATTATTTCCTGCGCTATCAGTGTCCTTTTCAGGAATTCTTTATTTATGCATATATTTTGAAATGCTTTCCTTGTGTTTTTCTCTATCAGTCTTGAAATTTTGCGTCTTGCATTAAGGTATTTGACCAATTTTTAAATTGATATTTTTTTTTGGCAGGGTGAGAGGTAGGGATCTAATTCCATATTTTGTTTTGTTTCATTGTTGTTTTGTTTTTTGAGACATAGTCTTTCTATTGTGTAGCTCCGATGATCTTGGAACTCATTGATCCTGTAGACAAGGTTGGCCTTGAACTCACAGAGATCCACCTGTCTCTGCCTCCCAAGTGCTAGGATTAGAGGCATGCGCCACCACGCCCAGTTTAGTTTCATTCTTCTACATATGGAAATCCAGCTTCCTCAACACCATTTGTTAAAGGCTTGTGATAATACTTTCTTGAAGGCAAGATGAATTTTAATCTGGAACAACACACATGTTTTCCTGAAAGTACTAGTGAGAATTAGTGACAATAAATTCTGAGTGACTAACTGAGCAGATGAGTGAAGGTGTCTCTGGCAGTCCACTTAAGGCACAGTGACAAGATACCTAAGACAAACAAAAGGAGTAGGGTTTATTGTTTGCTTCTGTTTTCTGAGGTCTCAGTCCCTGAATCTTAGACTCATTTTGACTTGCATTTTTCTGATGACTAAGGACTTTGAATCAGTTTTTTAAAAACGTGCTTCTCATCTATTAGAGATTCCTTTGTTGAGATTTCTGTTTAGCCCTGTACCCAATTTAAATAAAAAGATTAATTTATTATTTATTTTATGTATATGAGTACACTGTAACTGTCTTCAAACACACCAGAAGAAGTCATTGAATCCCATTACAGGTGGTTGTAAACCACCATGTGGTTGCTGGAAATTGAACTCAAGACCTCTGGAAGAGCCGTTAGTGCTCTTAACTGCTGAGCCATCTTTCCAGTCCCCTTGTACTCTATTTTTAAATTGGGTTTTTGGTTTGTTGGTGTCTAATTTCTTAAGTTCTTTACATCTTTTGGATTAATCCTGTGTCAGATATAGTGTTGATGAAAATCTATTCCCATTCTACAGGCTGCCATTTTGTCCTATTAATGGTGGTGTCCTTAGCCTTGTAGGAGCATTTTAGTTTCATGAGGTTCCAGTTAGTTAATTATTGATCTTCGTGCCTGAGCTGTTGGCATTCTGTTCAGAAATTTGTCTCCTGTGTGAATGCGTTCAAGGCAGCCCCTCACTTTCCCTTTTATGAGATTCAGTGGGTCCTGTTTCATGTTGAGGCCCTTGATCCACTTGGACTTGATTTTTGTGCAGGGTGATAAATATGAATCTATTTCCATTCTTCTATATGTAGACATCCTGTTAGACCAGGACCATTTTTTAAAGATGCTTCCTTTATTCCATTGTATGGTTTGGCTTTTTTGTCAAATATCAACTGTCCATAGGTTTGTGAGTTTATTTCTGAGTCTTCAACTGTGTTCCACTGATCAAATTCTCTGTATTTTTGCCAATACTGCACTTTTTTTTTATTACTATAGCTTTGTAGTACAGCTTGAAATCAGTGGTGGTGATACTTCTAGAAATTCTTTTATTGTTCTGGATTGTTTTACCTATCCTGTGTATTTTGCTTTTCCATGTGAAGATGAGAATTGTTTTTTCAAGGTCTGTTAAGAATTGTGTTAGAATTTTGATGGGAATTGCATTGAATGTATAGATTGCTTTTGATAAGATGGACATTTTTACTATGTTAATTTTACAGATCTATGAGATAGGGAGATCTTTCCATATTCTGATATCTTTCTCAATTCTTTTCTTCAGGGGATTGAAGTTCTTGTCATACAGATCTTTCACTTCCTTAGTTAGAGTCACACCTAGGTATTTTATATTATTTGTGACTATTGTGAAGGGTGTTGTTTCTTTATTTTCCTTCTCAGCTATCGATCACTTGTATAGAGGAGGACTACTGATTTCTTTGAGTTAATTTTGTATCCAGCCACTTTTCTCAGCTGTAAGAGTTCTCTGGTAGAATTTTTGGCATCACTTATATATACTACCATATCATCTGTGAATATCAATACTTTGACTTCTTCCTTTCCAATTTGCATCCCATTGATACCCTTTAGTTGTCTTATTGCTATAACTAGAACTTCAAGTACTATGGTAAATAGATACAGAGTGGCTAGCTTTGCCTTGTCCCTGATTTTAGTGGAATTGCTTTAAGTCTCTCTCCATTTAATTTTATGTTGGTTATTGACTTGCGGTACATGCCTTTATTGTGTTTAGGTATGGATCTTTTATCCCTGATCTTTCCATGACTTTTAACATGAACAGGTGTTGGATTTTGTCAAAGGCTTTTTAAGCATCTAATGAGATGATCCTGTGGTTTCTTTTTTCTTTCAGTTAGTTTATATTGTGGATTACATTAGTGGATTTTTCATATATTGAAACATCCCTGCATTTTTCTTTCTTTTTTTTTTACTGTATTTTTTTATTATTATTATTATTATTTTCTTTATGCATTTTTCAAATGAAGCCTACTTAATCATAATGGATGGTGTTTTTGATGTGTTCTTGAATTCAGATTTTAAGTTTTTTTGTTAATTAATTTATTTACTCACTTTATACCCCAGTTCACCCCTCACATCATCTTCTTCTCCTCTAAGAGGGTGAAGGTCCCCGTGGATATGTCCCCATCCCAGCACATCATTTTTCTGCAGGGATTTTCAGGTATTTTATTGAATACTTTTGCATCAGTGTTCTAAAAGAAATTGGTCTGAAATTCTCTTTCTTTATTGAGTCTTTGTGTGGTTTAGGTATCAGGGTGACTGTGGCCTTATGGAATACGTTTACCAATGTTCCTTCTCTTTTTATTTTGTGGAATAGTTTGAGTAGTATTGGTATTAGCCTTTCTTTGAATGTTTGGAAGAAGTCTGAAGTAAAACATTCTGGCCCTGGGCTCTTTTCAGTTGGGAGAGTTTTTTTTAAATTTTCTTTATTTACATTACAAATGCTATCCCAAAAGTTCCCT
>NC_034592.1:136495208-136510801 GCF_900095145.1 Mus pahari | reverse complement strand
TGAGCATGGGAGATCTTTCCATCTTCTGAGATCTTCTTCAATTTCTTTCTTTAGGGATTTGAAGTTCTTATTATACAGATCTTTCACTTCCTTAGTTAGAGTCACACCAAGGTATTTTATATTATTTGTTACTATTGTGAAGGGTGTTGTTTCCCTAATTTCTTTCTCGTAGTTGGAAGTGTTTTAATGACTGCTTCTATTTCCTTAGGAGTTATTGGACCATTTAAATTGTTTACATGTTCTTGATTTAACTTTGGTAAGTGGTATCTATTAAAAAAAATAACCCATCCATTTCATTTAGATTTTCCAATTTTGTGCAGTACAGGCTTTTGAAGTAAGACCTAATGATTTTTTGGATTTCTTCCAGTGTCTGTTGATATGTTCCCCTTTTCATTTCTGATTTTNTTGTGTCTGATTTATAGTGTCTCTCTGACTTTTATTTCATTTGGCTAAGGGTTTATCTATCTTGTTGATTTTTCTCAAATAACCAGCTCTTGGTTTTGTTGATTCTTTATCTTTGTTTCTAATTGATAGATTTCAGCCCTGAGTTTATTTCCTGACATCTACTTCTTTTGGGTGTGTTTGTTTCTCTTTTTTCTAGAGTTTCAGGTGTGCCTTTAAATTGTTAGAACCCTCCAATTTATGAAGGCACTTAATGCTATGAACTTATGTCTTAGCACTTCTGTCATCGTGTCCCAGAAGTTTGGATATGTTGTGCCTTCATTTTCATAGAGACTTTAACTTCTTTCTTTGATTCTTCCCCAACACAGTGGTCATTCAGTAAAGAATTGTCCAGTTTCCATGAGTTAGTAGGCTTTATGGTGTTTGTGCTGTTGATAAAGTCCAGCTTTAATCCATGGTGGTCTGATAAGATACAATAACTATTTCAATTTTGTTGTATCCTTTGAAGCTTGCTTTTTTATTGACTATATGGTCAGTTTTGGCGAAGGTTCTCCCAGGTTTCAAGAAGGTATATTGTTTTGTGTTTGCATGAAATGTTCTATAGATATGTTAGGTCCATTTGATTTATAACCTCCTTTAGTTTCATTAATTCTCTATTAATTTCTGTCTAGATGCTTTGTATATTTGGGAGAGTGGTGTGTTGTAGTCTCCCACTTTTGATGTGAGGGGTTTGTGGCGTGATTTAAGCCTTCATGAATGTTGGTGCCCTTGCACTTGGGGCATAGTTGTTCAGAATTGAGACATTATCTTGGTGGATTTTTTCCTTTGATGAGTATAAAGTGTTTTTCCCATCTCTTGATTAAGTTTGGATGAAAATCTATTTTATTAGATATTAGAATGGGTATTTCAGCTTGCTTCTTGGGTCTGTTTGCTTGGAAAACCTTTTTCTAGACCTTTATTCTGAGATAATGTCCATCATTGTTGCTGAGGTATATTTCTTGTATGCAACAGATGATGGAAGAACCCTGTTTTTCCATTGATTTTTTGTTAGCATGTGCCTTAAAAAAATTTAATCTCTTTGTTTACATCCCAAATGTTGTCCCTTTCCAGTTCCCCTCCCAGGGTTCCTCCCCCCATTTTCTTCCCCTTTGCTTCTGAGTGGGTGTGCCCCCTGTGTATCTCCTCAGCCTAGTGCATCAAGTGTCTGTAGCCTGTGCCTTTTTATTGGGGATCTGAGTCCATTGATGTTGAGAGAAATTAATGACCACCAATAATTAATTCCTGTTACATTGATGTTTGTGGTAGTAGTTTGTGTGCATGTGTGCATGTGTGTGTGTGTGTGTGTATGTGTGTGTGTGTGTACTTCCCTTCCTTTGATTTACTAGTGTGGGTTATTTATTTATTACTGTGTTTACTTGGGTGTAGTTAGCCTCCTTGAGTTGGAGTTTTCCTTTAGTATCTTCTGTAGGGTTGAGCTTGTGGATAGATACTGTTTAAATTTGGTTTTGTCATGGAATACATTGTTTTCTCCATCTATGATAATTGAATGTTTTGCTTGGTATAGTAGTCTGGGCTGAGTGGTCTCTTAGAGTCTGCAAGACATCTTCCCAGGCCCTTCTGGCTTTTAGAATGTCTGTAGAGAAATTCTGTACAATTCTGATAGATCTGCCTTTATATGTTACTTGGCCTTTCCCCTTGCAGCTGTTAATATTCTTTCCTTGTTCTTTACATTTAGTTCCTTTGATTATTATGTGGCAGGAGGATTTTCTTTTCTGGTCCAATCTATTTGGTATTCTGTAAACTTTTTGTATGTTTGTAGTCATCACTTTCTTTGATTTCCTTATTTTATTACATCTCAAATGTTACCCCTCCCATTCCCCTCAAAAAGTTTTTACCTTTATCCCCCCTCCCTTCTCCTCTGAGAGTACCTCCAAGTATCCCTACATCCAATAGAGGCTAATATCCAAAAATATATAAAGAACTCAAGAAATTAGATCCCCCAAAGTAAAATAACCCAGTTAATAATGGGGTATAGAACTAAACAGAATTCACAATAGAGGAATCTCAAATGGCTGAGAAGCACTTAAAGAAATGTTCAAAGTCCTTAGTGATCAGGGAAACACAAATCAAAACAACCCTGAGATTCCACCTTACAGCAATCAGAATGGCTAAGATCATAACCTCAGGTGACAGCACATGTTGGTGAAGATGTGGAGAAAGAGGAACACTCCTTCATTGCTGGTGAGATTGCAAACTGGTACAACCACTCTGGAAATCAATCTGGCAGTTCCTCAGAAAATTGGAAATAGTTCTACCTCAAGACCCAGGTGTACTGCTCCTGGGCATATACCCATAAGATGCTCTGTAATATCACAAGGACATATGCTCTACTATGTTCATGTCAACCTTATTCATAATAGCTAGAAACTGGAAGCAACTCAGATGTCTCTTAATTGAAGAGTGTGTACAGAAAATGAATAGATATACATAATGGAATACTATTCAGCCATCTCTTTCTCTAGGTTAGGGAAGTTTTCTTCTATGATTTTGTTGAAGATGTTTTCATGCCCTTTGAATTAGGAATCTTCACCCTCTTCTATTACTATTATTCTTAGGTTTGAGCCTTTCATATTGTCCCAAATTTCCTGAATGTTTTGAGTTAGGAACTTTTTACATTTGGCATTTTCTTTGACCCGTGTATCAATTTCTTCTATGGTATCTTCTATGCTTGATTTTTGTTGCATGAGCCTTTTAGATTTAGCATTTTGACTGATTTATTGATATCTTTAATTGTATCTTCTATACCTGTAGTATTCCATCTCTAGTATTCTGTCGGTGATGGGTGATGCTTGCATCTATAGTTCCCATTTTCTTCCCTAGATTTTCCATCTCCGGGATTCCTTCAGCTTCTGTTTCCATTTTTATTTCCTGGACTTTATTTCATTTTCTTCACTTGTTTGATTATATTTTCTATATTTCTTTAAGGGGTGTATTCATTTACTTTGTAAAGGCTTCTATCATCTTTATACAATTGTATTTAAGGTCTTTGTCTTGTTCTTTGGCCCTTTTGGCATACTCAGGGCCTGGTAGGCTTGGTATATCATGATAGTTGGGTTCTAGTTTGGCCACATTGCTCTGGCTTTTGTTGATTGTCTTCTTACACTGTTCTTCAGCCATTGCTTTGTCCCCGGTATTGTGTGGTAGTTCCTGATGCCAGAAGGACTTTTCAGAGATGGGCAGAGCCTGACAATGAATCTCTGGGAACAAGATACTGTTCACCTCTGCTGGCTGTGCCCCATGTGAACCCAATTGGTGGTACATTGGTGGAGGAGGGTTCTTGAGCCCCTGAAGGCCTTCTTGGGGAAATAGGACACTCCTGAGGTCCCAGAAGTCTGTGGGGGCAATTCTTATTCAAATCATCACACCTTCTGTTTATCCTTAGTAACTAAAAGGCTCTATTCATTAATGAGGTGAAAACCTACTTGACTCAGTTATCTGTTAGGACCTCTACCTCTGAGTGCTCTGGCACCAGAGACCAAGCCTTTAACATATGAGTTTTGGGAAATATTTAATATCAGATATAACAGCACATGGTTCCCATATCTTTCCTAAATTATGAAGGGCATGTATATAATTAGCCCTGTGTCTAAGGTACCTGCCATATTTGCCACCAAGTAAGTACTAAAGATGCTTGCTAAATGAATGATTGGATGGAGGAGTGGGTGAGTGAGTGGATAATTTTTGGGAGGATGGTGGAAGAGTAGATAAAACTTCATCTTTCTGGCTAGGAAAGAAGGAACAGAGAGGCTTAATGTAGAAACACCAGGATCTCCTTGGAGCTCTAGTATGTGTGTGGATCAGAGAATTCAGATCACACCCTGCCTTCACTGACTCCGAAGTGGTACCCAGTTTTCATAGAAATCTCACTTTCAGACTTCAAGCTGCTTTTGACTTCTCTGTTAGCCCCCTCTATCCATCCATCAGGAGGTCTTGTCAACACTTTCAGTCCTAGAACTTCAGGCCACCCACCACTTTACCTTGAGTCATTTCAAAGATTCCTCACTGGTCTTCAGCTTCTGCCACGCCACTTACCAATCCTGTCTGCACAATTACCCAAGCAATCATCTGACTCCATCAGACTATGCCACACCTCTTCTCGAAGTTCTCTTACTACACACAGCAAGCAAGAAACTTTGTGTGCTCTCCCCTCCAGGCCTAGCAGGGGCCTTAAACACTCTCTGACTTCCCATCCTACCCCATCTGCTTTGTGTGTATGTTAATCCTTGTGTAGTATCTGTATTTGCTTCTGTGTCACAGACACACCTGTATGTATGTGAGTGTAGGGCCTAAAGGTTGACCTTGGGTGTTTTCCTCTGTTGCTCTCTGCCTTAACTTTTCAGACACGATCTCTCATTGAACACGGTGCTCATCAGTTCTGTTAGGCTGGCTAGCTAATGATCTTCAGGGATCTACCAGTTTTCCCCACAGCCCCAGCTGAAGCAGCTAGTTTTTATGTGGGTACTGGGAATCCTAATTCAGATCCTTGCCTTTGTTAGTATGTGCTTTACTGAACTGAGCTAGCTCCCTAACTTCCCTCAGTGGAATTGCTACTGTCTGGGTGCTCTGTTTGACACCAAGGAGATGGATCAGCTCTGGTAATAGAGACTAGATCTCACAGAAGCACCAGCTCAACCTGGGACTGTGCAGTCTGGTTTTGTAAGAGATCAGATTGAGAGCTTTAGTTCAGGGTGTTGGTATTGTACTGTTTGAGGTCCTTTCTCAGAGTTCATTTCCCTTTGAGGATGTTTGTATAATATCAATTACTTCCTAGTGTGCCCTTTTCTGTCCCTCCTGGTATTACGTAACTGGTTGGAATTTCATTATTTTTGTCAAGAAAAGTAGAGCAGGGTGGGCACTACTGAGGGACACACTTTGGCTCTTACATGTTGGCATAGGTGCTGGAGGGGTGGCTGGAACACTGTCTGCCCTGTTTCTTTAACTGTAGTTCTCAGGGCCACAGAGTTTCATACCATGATAATATGGAGAGTGTGGTCTCCCTGACCTTGACATTTATGAGTTTTAACTGGAGAGATGAGAGGATTGTATTCAGGATGGCTGCTGCTGTTGGACACAGTTGGGTGCAGAATGATATGAGGCTGAGAGCATGTGTGATTTCACATAAAGTCATGAAGATGAGGTCCAGCTCTGCTCTGCCTCTTGGGTTAGGAACAAAGGACCATGGTACACATGTCAGAGGAGAATGCTTCATCTCCTACATCATTATCAGTATCTATCTGAGCCTCAGCTTTCCTCATCTGCAGACCAGAACAGCACAATAAATGACAGAAAGCATGGGCATCCCAAGATAGTGCCTGAGACATGAGAAATATAAAAGACTGTTACTAATGAGAACACAACTTCTTGGGTGAAGGTGGTGAAGTCATTGAGTGCCATTTTGAGTGGGAGAGACCAGGCAGGGTCATTGTCCTCATGGGGCTTGCTCACATGGAGACTGACAGTCTTCAAATGTCATCGAATCTGGCTGGGATTGGACGTGTGGCCTGGCTAGGAAGGAGGTTGGAATGAAGAGGTAGGGAACAGAGAAGGAGACCTGTCCAGGGAGGGTGTCGGGGAGACTTCTCTAGGGACAGGAGTCTGATCTGAGATCCATGGGATGCCTATAAGTTGGCTGACCATTGAAACATTGCATTCTGGTTGCTCTCAGTGAAGGTGATGTGGGATGAGGGATGTTTTTCCTGTAGCTCCTTAGAAGGATCTGTTGCTGTAGCTGGGCTCCTTCCTTGTGTCTAGCCTGCTGTCTATGCCACCCCATGTAACATGAGTGAGGGGATTGGGAGGCTGAGAAACCAGCTTAAGCTGGCCCTGGACAGACTGCTCTCTCTTCTTCAGAACTGGCCAAGATTCGAGTTCCTTCAGAGGCTGGCACACCTGGATAGCAGTAGACTTCACACAGGCAAATTTCCCTATAGATTCTTAGTAACTTTTTTGAGCACCAGCTTTTTTACCCTAATTCTTTAAAAAAAAAAAAAAGCATGGTGGCACTTTGAAAATATGATGACTACTTTGATTTATCTTTCAAAAACACACTTAGTTTAAAATGTGGCTCCTGGTACTAGAGTTACTCTGGACCCCTCTAAGGCTGCCCTTTGACTCAATACTAAAATGTTCGCCTTCCTTGGGAAATTTGCTTTCAAGCGATTTGACTGGGATGCGATTGCTTCATTCTGACTCCCTCCCCATCTCTGCTCTGTCACTGATTCAGCAAGACTGGATAGCCAGCAATCTTCATGGAGTCTACTGCCTCCGCCTCCCCAGTGCTAGGATTATGGGCACATACCATCATGTCTGGCTGCTATGTGGGTTGTGGGGATCTGAACTTGGGTTCTCATGCTTATGCTGCAAGCATTTTACCAACCAAACCATCTTCTTAGCTCTGTCTGTCTGTCTGTATGTCTGTCTGTCTGTCTTGAGCCAATCATGTGGCAGGCACCAGGCCTGGTTTTGGAAAGCGACACTCTACCTCCTAGTCACTAGTGACACTCTACCTCCTAGTCACTAGTGAGGGTATCAGACTAAAATGAAAGCAATGATGAATGAAGTAATGTCCTGTGTGAGAAAGGTGCAGTAGGCTGCAGGGAGAGCTGTGGGAATGGAGACGCTTTCCTTTGCTTTGTAGAAACATTTTAATTCTCTGCAACCACATCCGTAATTCCTGCACATCCTGAAGTGTTTGCTTTGCTTTAGTGGTTTCAAAGTTTCAAATCTTTACTTTAAGGTATTTGATCTAATTTAAATAGATTTTTTTTTTTGTGCAGGGTCAAGAAAGGGATGCAGCTTCATTCTTCTACATGTGGATCTCTGGTGTTTCCAGCACTATTTGGTAAAGAGGATGTCCCCCCCCCCCCCCCCAACCTTCACCCTCCACCCCCCACATCCCAACCCTACCTCACCCTATTAGCCCCCCCCCCCCCCGTGTGTTTTCTCTCCTTTTGGATTCATTTACTTGTTGTTTCTCCAGTGCAGAGTTTTTGTCACCTTTTGTCAGACGTTAAGTGGCTGTAACTGAGGGCTGATTTCTGAGTTCTTTGTTCTATTCTTTTGTTCTATGTGTCTGTTTTGGGGCCAGCTCTGTGCTGTTTCACTACTATGGGTCTATTATATAATTTGAGATCAAGTGCCAGCATTTCTTTTTCTGCTTAGGATTGTTTGATTGTCAAGGGTCTTTCATGCTTCTGTATGGAACCTGAGTGTAACTCATTATTTCCCAAGGAGCAAGAATAACAACTGTTTGCATCTCAAGTTCCACCTCTCTGTAGCACACAAACCACTCGGGTTCTCTTCCTTTTCCATCTCTCCACCACCTCTTTGCTTGCTTCTTTCTCTCCCGTCAGTTTACTACCTACATGCTCACTACCTCTTATGCCTGGGTCTGGTGAGGCCTGGGTGTGATCCAAGGTGGTGTCTGGATTCTAGGATTTTTTTTTTTCAGAAGGATTTCACCAGAATATTGTTGGGAATTGCATTGAATATGTAAACTGGTTTCTGTTACACATTCCACAGTATTAATCTGTCAGTCCTTAAACATGGAATGTCTTTCTATCTTCTAGTGCCTTCTTCAGTGTGTTTTCAGTGTAGAAGTTTTTCAACTTCCCTGGTTAGGTTCATTTCTGGAAACCTTATTTGAAACTTGTTTGAATGGGATCATTTCCTCTGGTCTCTTTTCCAGCAAGTTCTTTATTGGTGCATGTAAAAGCTACTGACGTTTATTATGTTGGCTCTGCATTCTGCTGTTTTGATGACAATGTTTGACAGGTCTGAGAGTTCTCCAGTGGTATCTCCAGGGTCTTTTAATTATAGAATCATGACATCTGCAAATGTAGGTGACTTAACTTCATGTCCTAAAGCATATACATGTCTTCTGGTGTGTCTGAAGAGAGTGATGGTGTACTCATATACAAAAAAATAAACATTTTTTTAAAGAAAGTTCAATTTGTGTTAGCCATATGTTCACTGGAGTATGGCCAAACTCTCAATGCTCTGTCCCTTAAATCGAGCTGAGTTCTTCCCTTCTCTCCTGCCAGAGGCCACTAATTATGGAGAGCCATATTTCAGCATCCCCAAAGACTTCTTAAGAGTTCTTCAGTGGCTTCCTGTTTAGACAGCTACTTTGTTTGTTTGTTTGTTTGTTTGTTTTTTGAGACAGGGCTTCTCTGTGTAACCCTGGCTGTCCTGGAACTCACTCTGTAGACCAGGCTAGCCTCGAACTCAGAAATTCACCTGCCTCTGCCTCCCAAGTGCTGGGATTAAAGGCGTGCACCACCATGCCTGGCTTAGACAGCTACTTTTTAATGGAGGGAGTTGGAATGGAGGTAGAGGTGGCCACAGAAGCCTTCCATGTCCCTCCCTCTCAACTGTGCATATGCAGTCATTGATAACACAGCAAAAGCAACCTCCTTGCTCTTTGTAGTCATCAGGAGCACAGATCCAGAGGGTTCTGGTGACAAGTCAGACCCTGAACATAGCTCCCAGCTGCAGTGGGACTACAGACCCAGACAAGGGACCCCAGAGTCAGCCTGGACCATGGATATCAACATGGTCTCAGCTGGCAGTGCAGGCCACTCAGATCAGTAGACACTGGTGCAACATGGCCCATGGATATCAACACAGTTTCAGGCTGCAGCACAGACCACATGGTTTTTGGTGGTAGCACAGGCTATGGACATCAACACGGATCCAGGCTATAGTAGGACCACAGATGCAGACACGGCCCTCGGCAGCAGTGCAGACCCAGACATCACCATGGCCTTAGGTGGCAGCAAAGACCACTTGAATCAATATCCCCCCTTCTATCTCCCACCCCCACCTCCCAAAACCTCCCCCCCCTAATACCCACCCCACCCCTGGTGCAGCACAGTCCATGGTCAACAGTGTGGCTTCAGACTGCAGCACAGACCAAGGACATTATGTTTCCCTGTGGTAATGTGGACCACAAACATCAACAGGGCCCGCATCCCAGTGGGGTAGCTCTGAGTTTTCAGCACCAGCTCTGTGAGGGAGAGGCAGGCAGAGCCCAGCATAACTAGGATTTGTATGTGGGTGCTGGGACTCAAGCTTAGTTCCTTACTTTCGTAAGGCAGGCACTTTACCAACTGAGCCATCTCCCCAACCCTTCCGCTTTTTTCGAATTGTATTCTTTAAATCTCTTTCTCCACTCTTATTGTATAGCTAAGACTTCTAGCACCATATCAGGTCTGAGTGGCCACCCTTGCTCGACTCCTGCTTTTTAGAGGAAGAGGTTCTAGTTTTAGCTCACTTAGTATAGTGCTGGGTATAGGTTTGTGGCTTTGCTGAAGTATGTTGGGGCATGTTGCTTCTGTTTCTAGTTTCTTCAGAGTTTTTGATATGAGCTTTGTCCAAGGCCGCCTCTGCATCTGTTCACATGCTCATTTGGTTTATGTCCTTAAGCTTGTCTGTGTCTTAGTTAGGGTTACTGTGAGGAAACACCATGGCCAAAGAAACTTGGGGAGGAAAGGGGTTATTCAGCTTACATTTCCATAGCACTGTTTATCACTGAAGAAAGTCAGGACAGGAACTCAAACAGGGCAAGAACACGGAGGCAGGAGTTGATGCAGAAGCCAGACAAATGGGTGCTGATTACTGGATTACTTCTTATGGCACGCTCAGCTTGCTTGCTTATAGAACTGAGGACTACAAGCTCAGGGATCTTACCACCCACAGCAGGCTGTCAATCACTAACTTAGAAAACGACTTACAGCTGCATCTTACAGAAGACCTTTCTCAAGTGTGGCTCTCTCTTTTCAGATAATTCTAGATTGTATCAAACTGACATAAAAATAGCCAGGGCAATTACATTTACTGGTTTTTGTATGTCCTAGAAGAATCTAATTTGATCATGAGGTATACTGTTCTTAATGTATCTTTGCATTTGGTTTGTAAGAATTTTACTGGGATTTTTTGTTTGTTTGTTTGTTTCTATTCACCAGAGAAATTAGACTGTGGTTGACTACTTTTGTTGTCTGAATCCAGCTTTAGTTTTGGGGTAAATTTGGCTTTGTAGAATGGCTTTAGTAGTGTTCCTTCCCTTTCTACTTTATGTGACAGTTTAGAGAGCATTGATGTTAACTCTTGTAAGATTTGTCAGTGAATCTGTCTGGTCCAAGCATCTCTTTTGGGAGACTTTATTATTGCTTCAGTCTCACTCTGATATAGAAATGCATCTACTTTCCTTTTGCTGTATTTCAGAGAGAGCACTAGCCCAGAAAGTATGAGACCCTGGTTTAAGTCATAAGCATTGGGGGTGGGGTCTGTATAAATTTAATCCACTTATGAAGCCATGATCAGTGAGATCTTGTGGTAGTTACTTAAACTCTCTATGCTCAGGGTTCCTCACCCTGTAAAAAGTATGATTTACCTCTTACCATTATTGTAATAATTAAATGGACTAAACTATGAACAATACTTTAAAAGCCCAGTGATGATTTGTATTACAGATCTTCACTACTATTTTAATTGTCATTCTAATACCAAGTAAAACTCTCCCACATGCTAAACATACATGATCATAAGAATTCAAATTCAAATGTGTACATTTTGTGAATATGTAATGATGACATTGCCGGGACATTGTTGATAATGCCCATAGACATCCTACATTGTGTCCACTCATATAGATAAAAAAACAAGGTAATCTACAAAATCTTGTAGATTTGTGTTGATTGTGCTCTTGTTTTCTGCAGGCTTGAAGGCTTCCCCATCACCCTCCTGCCTGTGCTTTAATGTGTTCAGCCAAGCTGTGAGGGTTGGGTGATAGAACACAAACCACTGTATCCATTGTATGCCTGTGGTGGTAAGTTACAGCCTGGGGACTATATTGCCTTTCATGAGCCAAGACAACAGCTGTGGAAGTGCCCAGGCAGGCGCCTTGTATCCTCACCAACGTGGGTCGTGCCTTGTATCCTTACCAACGTGGGTCGCACCTTGTATCCTCACCAATGTGGGTCTTTATTTACTCCTTTCTTTGCTTTAGGCTCTTTTGAGCCTCTTGCTCACCTTGACTGGCAGGGTAGCTTAAGTAACAGGAATGGGTCAGTGAAGCTGTCCAGCCCCGGAGGTGACCCTACTATGGATGTGTTTCTTTAAACCATCCTCCTGTGTCTTGAATGAACTACTGATTTCACTGGATTCTCACAACAGTCTGTACAGTAAGGAACTGCTACTGACCACTCTTGGGTGAACTGTGACATACTTGAGATCACACAAGTGTCAGAATGACAGTCTGGAAGGAGGTAATGAGTTCAGTGGACCTCTGTTAAATATCCCATGATGTGAGTTTGTTCCTTCAGGTGATCTAGAGACAGTTACCAGAAGCAGCCTACATATGAAGAGGAAGGCACAGAAGGATGCATGCATTGATGCCCCCACATAGTATGGGTAGTGTCGTAGTTACATTTCTACTACTACGACAAAACAACACGACAAAGGCAAGGTATAAAAGGGAGCATTTAATACGGACCTCGGGATTCCAGAGGGTTAGAGCATGTGCTCGTCATGGTGAGGAGCATGGCAACAGGCAGGCAGGCATGGCACTGTAGCAGTGGCTGAGGGCTTACATCTTGACATAAACTAACAGACACGGTGAGGTTGGGAATGGCATGATCTTTGAAACCTCAAAGCTCAATCAAAGTGACACCTTCTCCAACAATGCCACATGATGTCATCCTTTCCAGTTTTTCTAACTGGGGACCAAGTAGTCAAATATATAAGCCTATGGTGGCAGTTCTCATTCAAACTCCACCAGTGGGCTCTATGCCCTGGGCACAAGTCTGTCAGGCATCCAGGACTAGGCTCGTTTTGCTTCTGTCACAGGGCCAGAGAAACTGAGACCTGATTTTTCACTCCAGGATTGTGGGACAAGTAGAACCATGTCACCAAACAGAAAAACTGGAAAGGTTGAGCAGATTAAGAAACCCCAGCAAATCTTGTAACTAAGAAAGTAGGTGTCTGAATCTACTGAATCTACCCCTGATCTGGTTCCTGTCCTGGAGCATGTGACCACAACACTGTCCTGGAGCATGTGACCACAACACTCCACTAAGAACACTGGTAAATGGTCGCGGAGCATAGAGCCCAGAGTTCTCCATGCTAATAAGGTATCTAGATGGTCCTGGAGGGTTCAGCCAGTAAGCTTCCCTTCCTGGGGACATTCCCTCCTGCAACAGGCATTCAACCTCTGGTCCACCCTGAGTAAGTTGTATGCATCCATCTTTCACTATGAATAAACAGTTTGGACAATAAACAAGTAAGGGCTGTCTCTCTCATCAAGAACTGCCTTGAGGAGGAAGCCTTTGTTATCCAGTCGTGGTGCCTAAGTCTCCTGCTGAAGGCCCCTCCAGGTACCACACAGGACACTCTCCCCTGAGCTAAGCCAGATTCCCCATCCTTCCATCCTGGGCTCAACACCAGCCTGCAGGCCCCATTTCCAATTCCTTGCGGTTTCCAGCAGTGTCTGGGTATACAGGAGTTTGGGAACCACAGTCTCAGTTCAGCTTGTACCATTTCTCACCTGTACTGGGGCCCCCATCTTAGGCTGCATTCTACCACCCCTGACCTGAGCAGTGTGTCCCATGAGCTCAGTACCCCAATGGCAGTGGGGTTGAAATGTAGCTTGTGTTTCATTCACACAACCCAGCATGGCTCAACTTTGATTTGAGCATACCCTGAACCCTGAGCCTGAATCATGAATATAGAGTGAGCTATTATATAGTTTACTCAAACATTTTACTGGGAGCTATGTCCTAACCCTATGAGTGGACACTTGATCATGAGCAAGACCTCACGCTAGCTTGAGTATTGCCTCTACTCAATCATTTCCCATGTGCTGCTGCTCCAGAAGAAGGTATGTAAAGAGTTGGGATAAGGTGCCAGAAACAAGTGCATGAATCTATAGCTGTTTCTCTCCTCCCCATGGCCTAAGCCACACTGGACAGATGTGAAACAAGTGGACACAGTGAGGCAAGGCTACTGTGGATCAACTCAATTTCCAGGGAATGCCAACTTCCACTGTAGCCATGACAACCAATGCCCCATGTTCTTTTTACAGATTAGTCTCCAATGGCTTCATCCTACTCCCTGTGGGATGCCAAGAGCCCACCCGAAGGACCCTCCTAGACCCCCTTCTCAGTAATCTTCCAAACTGTTATCACCACCCCAGCATTAAAATCCTAACTGCACACTGGTGTGTAGCATTCTTCATTAAAATCCTAACTGCACACTGGTGTGTAGCATTCTTCATTCCTAAAATATGAGCTGTTGCAGGGTGGTGGATATATGTGGGGTGAAATTGTAACTGAGTGGGTGAAGCAGAAACAGCCAGAAAGGACATCAGGACACACTTTATAACATTCTTTTATGCACAGAGTTGGTGAAGCTCAGAGAGAGTAGACATTAAGCTATTGTGTGAATGTGGGAGAACCTCAGCCAGCCAGCTACATGTGTACAAAGTGTTTATTGGCACAATAAGCGTGCTAGCCAGACTATGAAGGGTGTCATGCTGAGAGATAATTTCAGTCAGATCTTTGCCGTGTCCTCCTTGATAGTCCATACAGATGAAGACTATTCAGTGTGATAAGAGTATCACAGACAAGCTCATGTGGGCGCGGCATCACTGCTTGTCTCTTCCTTGAAAGCACTTGAAGCTTTCATGCTCTATTTGCCCACTTAGTCCCCTCCCACTGCTATCCAGTGCCTGATATCACCTGTTAGACTACAGTTATTTTAGCATCCCTGGAGAAATTAGGGAATCCTGATGACACCCACATGTTCCCTGATTCCGCCCTTTTCAGAGAGGCTGCAACTCATGAGGTCTTCTTAGTTCCCTGCATCTTGATGTGAACAGGAAGTAACTGGTATTCATAGTGGCAACATGATTCATTCAGGTCACATAGTGAATTATAGGCAGGACCAGGGATTGATCCCATAGTTCTGGAGCTCCTCGACATATTATTTTAATATGGTGGTTTGAATGATAAGTATCCCACAAAGTCTCTGAATTTTAATAATTGAATTGTTCCTCGATCAGAATTTTTTTTTTGGGGGGGGGAATTAAGAGATGTGCTTTATGGAGGAAGTGCGCCACTGTGGTAGGGCTTTGAAAATCCAAAGACTCAAGGCATTCCCTATTGGTCTTATTTCCTGATGGTGGTTTGAGATATGAGCTCTCAGCTTCTCCAGTCAACATGTCTGCCCTCTGTTGTAGTAGGCGATTAACACTGCTCAAATTGTCTTGGGGGCAGCAGTGCAAGTTCCTCACTACCCACCCATCCCAATGTTCTCAGTTCCTGAATGACACACACACACACACACACACACACACACACACACACACGCACAGACACACAGCCTTATATTTAATATGTCTTAATCAGCTCAACGGCTGGGCCATTCCCATACATCTACATGCCTAAACATTCTCTCCTCCATTATACCTGAATTATTACTTTCTAAAACCTGTATTCCATCCTGGCCTCCCCGGACCCAGTTAGGAAGCCTGCTGGGGCCATTCTTTCCTGGCTCTTACGTGTTTGGTATGCTCTCTCTTACTGTACTTCTTAGGTCTGATCTTTTTGATTTCCCTACATGATAGTTCTCCAATTTTTCTCAGTCCCCTGGTCTGCAAATCAAAATCTTGCCTCTATCTCTCTGCCCAGTCATTGGTTGCTGGCACCTTTATTTACCCAACAGAGCCATCTGAGGTCAGGAACCCTCAGCATCTTACATACAGATTCTTGTGTAATTTTAGGAACCCAAATAACATAATGTAAGAATTAGACCAAATTTCCCCTTTTCATCCATTAAAAAGGCCCTTTCTCTCCGATATATAATGAATATACTTTTAATGATTATGTAAACTATAAGATATGATATACATTAATAATGTTTAGTCCATCAATTTTGTCAATTTAGGTATATTACTCTAGCATCTATCTTAACTTAAAGAGTTCAGAGTTTTCGAAGCAATCCCACTAAAATCTGGGACTAGGTAAGGCTGCCCACCTTCTCCCTACCTATTCAATATAGTACTTGAAGTCCTAGCCAGAGCAATCCGACAACAAAAGGAGATCAAGGGGATACAAATTGGAAAGGAAGAAGTC